>NC_091311.1:31706700-31734200 GCF_038502225.1 Cherax quadricarinatus | reverse complement strand
GTGGAGTCTAATGCAATGTTTGCAGCCTTCACAGAGACTCACACAAAAGATCACTTTGACAGTGAAATATGGATAAGTGGTTACAACCTTTTTAGATGCGACAGAAAAACACCATAAGTGTCCGGGGCCCAAAACTGTTGAACAGCCTCCCATCAAGCATTAGGGGAATTGCCAATAAACCCCTGGCTGCCTTCAAGAGAGAGCTGGACAGATACCTAAAGTCAGTGCCGGATCAGCCGGGCTGTGGCTCGTACGTCGGACTGCGTGCGGCCAGCAGTAACAGCCTAGTTGATCAGGCCCTGATCCATCGGGAGGCCTGGTCGTGGACCGGGCCGCGGGGGCGTTGATCCCCGGAATAACCTCCAGGTAACCTCCAGGCTCACAGATGACACTAACTTCATCCTATTCAAAGTTTGTGTCTCATAACAATAACATCACTTTATAATGAACTGATAAATGTAGGAACTCTTAAGCTAACCATGTAAAATTTTGTGTAAATAAGGTGAGAGAGAAAAAAAAAAGTGAGGGAGGGAAGGACTAAGCGAGAGTGTAAAAGGAGACGAGGGAAGCAGATAAGAAATAAGACACAGGTGACACAGGAGTAATGAGGCTGGCAGGTGGAGGTGTTGTACCTGGCGGGTGCACACCTACCACCTCCATTTAGGTTCTTCCACTAGTCAGCCGCCAAGGGGAATAATTGCAAGTCCTGTGACACTGATGGAGGAACAGCGTTACTTATTTTCCAACATGGCCGACATATATGTGAATAGGCGTTGCTAATTTTCCATTATAGCCGACAGACATGTGAATAACCCTTATTTATTATCCATTATGACCGATACACACGGAAAAGAAGCATTACTTATTATCCGACATGGATGACAAACACAAGGATAATCGTTATATATTTTCTGAATGCAGCCGACAGAAAAGATTTATGAATGTTACAAAGTTTGTATATCAGCCGAGAGACAAGAAAAGTTGCGACTGCTTATTTTCTTGCGAGAACTAACGACACACAGGCAAGCAAATTATTTGCCAACGGTGAATGATTCATAATGTGGTGTAACGCTTTGTTATGAATAAAATTGTAATATTAATTTACAGGCATGATAAATAGACGCGGAGTCAAGTACTAATTATTTTCCAGCATGGCTGCCGTCCCCCCTTTTAAGTTATCGTAACTACTGGGCCCATAATAAAAAACTTTTCTATATCCTGATTGCCCTACTGAAGTCTCCCAGCTCAGGTTGATAGATTTGTTTACCATATGTTTAAAAACCATTGTGTGAGAGGGACAGGGAAATATCTTTTGTTTTTACTTCCCAACATCACATACAATCGGGAGACACCACACTGCTCAAGTACCGAAAGTTGTTGAATATAAAGAAATTCTTAGTTTATCCAGGAAGAACTTCTCCTTTCCATTCTCCAGCAAGAGTTGTAAACGAGGTTCAGGGTCTACGACATCCAGGGCGGCTCAAAGACGTATATTTATTTCCCTGAATGTAGGGATAGCATTAACCGTGACGGGGACACGAGGGCGGACACCCCTCACAGTGGGGGAGTAATGACCTGACCGCCACTTTTATGGTGCGGTCTAGAGTTAGTAGAGAGGAGGGAGCAAAATGAAAATGAAGAGCGAGACTAGAGAAACGAAGTGGAAGAGTGAGAGAGGAGAGCGGAAGTGGAAAAGTGGGGAAGATAGGAAGAGTGAGGGAAGAAATAAGAAGAGGAATAGAGGAAAAGAGATAGTAACCAGGGGAGGAGATATAGTTCCATGTATACTAACAATAGACGTACAAAAAACAACATTAAAATAACAACACTGATAACTCTCAGAACTATTGTAGAGTAAAATCCAAAGTATAGTGCCAACGTTATAATTGTCAAAATGATACATTTACCTTACAAACGATCGATGATAGATTGTTACACACTAGTTTCATTACTGTTAAACAATTAAATCACTGAAAGACTATTACAATACTAAACTATTACAATACTTAGTATGAGGAAACAATTAAGTATATTAAGTGTTGCCATCGTTGGACTACAGCTTCTGCGTAATGATTAACACACCCTTGTCTCTGAAAAATTACTACAACATAAAAATTATGAGATAAGAGAATCAAAGTAGGTTCAAAAAACATTCATAAGCATAAAAAATGTCTGGATTACATCTGGATTATGTCTGGACAATATCGTTTCCTGCTAACTGCCAGGAAACATCTTTTGATATCACCATGTCTAACTACAATCCCAGGCAGGCGAAATTACTGAGATAGAAAATGTTCAGCGGACTTTCAACTACTTTCAACTTTCAATTTACTACTCCGTTATGGAAAACTGGAGGAGATAATAACTAGAACAGAGTATACTACAGACTCTGGCCATACAATAGAGCGGAAAAATAATGTAAGGGACCTGGGAGTAGTAATGTCTGAGGATCTTACTTTCAAGGATCACAACAGTGCCACGATCGCACGTGCAAAGAAAATGATAGGATGGATAATGAGAACTTTCAAAACGAGAGATGCCAAGCCAATGATGATCCTGTTCAAATCACTTGTTCTCTCTAGGCTGGAATACTGCTGTACATTAACATCTCCATTCAAAGCAGGTGAAATCGCAGATCTAGAGAGTGTACAGAGATCCTTTACTGCACGCATAAGTTCTGTCAAGCACCTTAACTACTGGGAACGCTTGGAAGCACTTGACTTGTACTCGTTGGAACGCAGGAAGGAGAGATATATCATAATCTACACTTGGAAAATCCTGGAAGGAATGGTCCCAAATATGCACACAGAAATCACTCCCTACGAAAGTAAAAGATTGGGCAGGCGATGCAAAATGCCCCCAATAAAAAGTAGGGGCGCCATTGGTACACTAAGGGAAAACACCATAAGTGTTCGGGGCCCAAGACTGTTCAACAGCCTCCCATCAAGCATTAGGGGAATTGCCAATAAACCCCTGGCTGCCTTCAAGAGAGAGCTGGACAGATACCTAAAGTCAGTGCCGGATCAGCCGGGCTGTGGCTCGTACGTTGGACTGCGTGCGGCCAGGAGTAACAGCCTAGTTGATCAGGCCCTGATCTATCGGGAGGCCTCGTCATGGACTGGGCCGCGGGGGCGTTGATCCCCGGAATAACCTCCAGGTAATCTCCAGGTAGCTCGTATAAACTCAGTCAATTGGCCTTTGGCTGCCTTCAAGAAAGAACTTAATAAGAGCCTCAAATAAATTTCTGATTAGCTTGGCTGTGGTTCGTACGTTGGGCAGAGTTGATCAGGTTTTGATCCAACAAGAGGCCTGGGCCGTGGGGGCGATGACCCCCGAAAATATCCTTCAATTATCTTTCATCTTTGGCCTCCTGGAGCATGATAAAGTTGATTACTTGGCTAAACTAGCATTCAATAAAGAGAATTTAGTTTCTCAAACAGAAGTTTAAATAGACATTGTTAGAAGAGAACTAGGAAACGAATTTGAAGAAAATAGAACAATACAGGTAGGAAGTAGCACGTTCATTGTCCATCAATAATGAAATGTTTCTAGTATAACATGTCCACTGAGAGTGAAGGAAGATCAGCAGACTACAAGAAGAATGAGACACTTGTGCAATATTTGGAAATCTTTATTGAGGAAACGTTTCGCCAGCCAGTGGCTTCTTCAGTCCAATACAAAGAAGAACGGTGGAAGAAGACGAGGTTTGAGGTAATCCATCCCTTAGCCTGGAGTTCAGTCTATCAATATTGCAAAAGTGTCTCATTCTTCAACTTGTCGGCTTTTTAGACCACTGCCAGTCTAAGACTATGCTATGGTCTTAGACTGGTCGTAGGAGTAACTTTGCGAAGTGGATCCGACAAAGGCACATTTGTAACTTCTGTAAACTCGTTCTTTGGCACCACCGCTTACAGGATGAGGTGCTGACGAACAATAAACTTGACGTTCAGGCGGCACAATTTAAGAGAGGAAGACGAAGAGTGGGAGAAGGAGACGTGTGTTGATAACCTTAGTTGTCACTGAACAGATGTTTTATAATACAGGTTCTTCCAAAGACAGATTATTTTTCATGCAAATAAGATATCTATTACAAATACATTAAGCAGAACCTCTGTCAGTCAACAGAATTCGAAAATACATGTTGGTCACAGGACCAAAAATAGTCATAGAGGCTTTCTGATAAGATTACTGAGAAAGATGATGAGGGCCACTTACTGTAACCCTATCATCGTTTTTTTTTTATTAAGATCCTCCGACTCAACCAGCAGTGAGAGGCTAGTTTCAGCTCTTGTCCCTTGTGCAGTAAGTCACAACTCTCTCTCATCCCTTAATCCCTGAGTCCTCTGTCTGTCTGTCTGTATGTCTGTCTGTCTGTCTGTCTGTTTGTCTCTCTCTCTCTCTCTCTCTCTCTCTCTCTCTCTCTCTCTCTCTCTCTCTCTCTCTCTCTCTCTCTCTCTCTCTCTCTCTCTCTCTCTCTCTCTCTCTCTCTCTCACACACGCACACCAACGTCAGCCTCATCTTGGAGGTAATACTCTGGTCTGCACCTCGATAATGTCACTAATCTTTAAACTCATATATTTGTCCAACCTTTGGGTGATGTCCTTTTCCAAAGTATTATTCATATTCTTCTTCTTATTCTTGTTTTTATTATTGAGAAGCGTTAATCCCGTAGGGGTCATCCAATGTCTGGGAAATGGGAGGTAATCATGCCTGAGTCAAGGTAAGGAGACAGTAGCTCAAACTTCTTAAATCAAGATCCCCTCACCAGCATCAATACTCCCCTGACTCCCTACCCCTTGAAGAGGACCATATAGAGGATCGTATATAGAATATAAAAACACTAGTAAAGTGCTTATAAAATGTAGTACTAATGTTTAGTTTAATTTTGCCATATGTTGGCTTTACTCTATCTTAGCCTGGGAGGCCCCGTTCATACCTTAAAACCGCGCATGGAGTCTTGTTCCACTACTACTACTTCGTCCATTTCATTCCAATTTCTGACCGTCCGGAAGCTAAAGATATATCTGTCTTTTACTTCCATCTGCGCCCTCGTGTACCTGTTTCCCGCCCTTAGACGGTCTATCCCTGTTAACCCTATCAAGTTCTCCGAGCATTTCGAGCGTTGTTGTGACGTCACCCCTGAGTCTTCTAATGTCGTCAGGTTCACTTCCTATAGCCTCTCATTGTACTTCTTTCCCCATAGCTCTAGGATTGGTCTCGTTGCACAGCTCTTTATCTAGTTTCTTAAAATGGTGTATCAGATGAGGATTCCATGCTGGCGCTGCATAATTCAAGATGGGACTCACATATGTCATATATAAAGGTCGCGGAGTGGCTGTGTCAGACAAGATTTTCTTACACCATCCCCATCCCTCCTTTCTTCTCCCCTTTCTCTAGGCCCCAGAATGACCCACAACCTCTCGGCCTCCCAAGGAATCCGAATCCCCAACAATCCCTAATCCCCCACCATCCCCATCCCCCCCAAAAACAAAAAAAAATCCCCGCGACCTCCCTTCCCCTAGCGGACGTCATATTTATAACATGAGTTGTTAGTTTGACTGTGTAATATATCCGCTCTCATATTAAAACTACATCAGTGTTTATCACGCAAAAATAACTCAGTATTTATTAGTCATTAAAACATTTCGTTACGAGATAAAAGCAGGCGTAGAGCCTATGACTAATGTAATTATAAGTTGTTATATTTATGGTGTCGTGTTTTTGTACTAAATGACAGCATCAATTGTGACTTGTTGCTCTTGTTCAACATGCTTGTTGTTCTTGTTTAATATATTAAGTGCACCTGCTTAATATCTATCTATATATATATATATATATATATATATATATATATATATATATATATATATATATATATATATATATATATATATATATATATATATATATATATATATATATATATATATATATATACAGTAAGAGAGAAAAAGAAAGGTTAAGAGAGTGATAAAGTACTGCAAAAAGAGAGCAAATGAGAGAGTGGGTGAGATGTTATGCATAAATTTTTTTGAAAATAAGAAAAAGTTTTGGAGTGAGATTAATAAGTTGAGAAAGCCTAGGGAACACATGGATTTGTTAGTTAAAAATAGAAGAGGACAATTATTAAATGGCGAGTTAGAGGTATCTGGAAGATGGAGGGAATATTTCGAGGAATTGTTAAATATTGATGAAGATAGGGAAGCTGTGATTTCGTGTAGAGGGCAAGGAGGAATAACATCTTGTGAGAGTAAAAAAGAACCAATTGTGAGTGTGAGGGAAGTTCGTGAGGCAGTGGGTAGAATGAAAGAGGGTAAGACTGGATTGTTTGGATAAAGATAGAAATGCTAAAAGCAGGTGGGGATATACCTGGTTACCGGGGATCAACGCCCCCGCGGCCCGGTCCATGACCAGGCCTCCCGATGGATCATTGCCTGATCAACTAGGCTGTTACTGCTGGCCGCACGCAGTCCGACGTACGAGCCACAGCCCGGCTGATCCGGCACTGACTTTAGGTATCTGTCCAGCTCTCTCTTGAAGGCAGCCAGGGGTTTATTGGCAATTCCCCTAATGCTTGATGGGAGGCTGTTGAACAGTTTTGGGCCCCGGACACTTATGGTGTTTTCTCTTAGTGTACCAATGGCGCCCCTACTTTTTATTGGCGGCATTTTGCATCACCTGCCCAGTCTTTTACTTTCGTAGGGAGTGATTTCTGTGTGCAGATTTGGGACCATTCCTTCCAAGATTTTCCAAGTGTAGATTATGATATATCTCTCCCTCCTGCGTTCCAACGAGTACAAGTCAAGTGCTTCCAAGCGTTCCCAGTAGTTAAGGTGCTTGACAGAACTTATACGTGCAGTAAAGGATCTCTGTACACTCTCTAGATCTGCGATTTCACCTGCTTTGCATGGAGATGTTAATGTACAGCAGTATTCCAGCCTAGAGAGAACAAGTGATTTGAAAAGGATCATCATGGGCTTGGCATCTCTCGTTTTGAAAGTTCTCATTATCCATCCTATCATTTTCTTTGCACGTGCGATCGTGGCACTGTTGTGATCCTTGAAAGTGAGATCCTCAGACATTACTACTCCCAGGTCCCTTACATTATTTTTCCGCTCTATTGTATGGCCGGAGTCAGTAGTATACTCTGTTCTAGTTATTATCTCCTCCAGTTTTCCATAACGGAGTAGTTGGAATTTGTCCTCATTGAACATCATATTGTTTACCGTTGCCCACTGGAAAACTTTGTTTATATCTTCTTGGAGGTTAACCGCGTCCTCAGCAGATGACAGCCTCATGCAGATCCTAGTATCATCCGCAAAGGATGATACGGTGCTGTGGTGTATATCTCTGTTTATGTCTGATATGAGGATAAGGAATAAGATGGGGGCGAGTACTGTGCCTTGTGGAACAGAGCTCTTCACTATGGCAGCCTCCGATTTAACTCTGTTGACCACTACTCTTTGTGTTCGATTTGTTAGGAAGTTGAAGATCCATCTCCCCACTTTCCCAGTTATTCCTTTAGCACGTATTTTATGGGCTATTACGCCATGATCGCATTAGTCAAATGCTTTTGCAAAGTCTGTGTATATTACATCTGCATTCTGATTTTCTTCCAGTGCATCCAAGGCCATGTCATAGTGATCCAGTAGTTGTGAGAGGCAGGAGCGACCTGCCCTGAACCCATGTTGCCCTGGATTGTGCAGATTTTGGGAATCCAGGTGATTTGCAATCCTGCTTCTTAGCACTCTTTCAAAGATTTTTATGATGTGGGATGTCAGAGCTATTGGTCTATAGTTCTTAGCTAATGCTTTGCTGCCACCTTTATGGAGTGGGGCTATATCCGTTGTTTTAAGTGACTGTGGAATTTCACCCATGTCCAAGCTCCTCCTCCATAGTGTACTTAGGGCACGCGAGAGGGGTTTCTTGCAGTTCTTAATGAAAACAGAGTTCCACGAGTCTGGGCCCGGGGCTGAGTGCATAGGCATGTTGTCAATGGCATTTTCGAAATCTATGGGAGTTAGGGTAATGTCGGAAATCTGGCATACATTTATGGAGTTTTGAGGCTCATTCATGAAGAAATCATTTGGGTCGTCGATCCTCAGACCGATTAGTGGTTCACTAAACACAGAGTCGTACTGGGATTTCAATATTTCACTCATTTCCTTGTTGTCGTCTGTGTAAGTCCCATCCTGTCTGAGTAAGGGCCCGATACTAGATGTGGTATTTGCCTTGTTTTTGGCATATGAAAAGAAATATTTTGAATTTCTTTCAATTTCACTAATAGCTTTAAGCTCCTCCTGCCTCTCCTGGTTCCTGTAAGAGTCATTTAGCTTAAGTTCGATAGCTTCCACTTCCCTGGTCAGCGCCTCCCTTCGTGTATCAGATATTCTAGCACTCCTGAGGAGCTCAGCTCAGTTTTGGAGTGTTTGGTGCTTTTATTTAATAAATGTATGGATGAGGGTAAAGTGCCTAGGGACTGACAGAGAGCATGCATAGTTCCTTTGTATAAAGGCAAAGGGGACAAAAGAGAGTACAAAAATTATAGGGGAATAAGTCTGTTGAGTATACTTGGTAAAGTGTATGGGAGAGTTATTATTGAAAGAATTAAGAGTAAGACGGAGAGTAGGATAGCAGATGAACATTGACCTGAAGACTGTGTTAAGTACTGACCTGAAGGCTGTGTTAGGTACTGACCTGAAGACTGTGTTAAGTACTGACTTGAAGACTGTTTTAAAAACTGACCTGAAGACTGTGTTAAGTACTTACCTGAAGGCTGTGTTAAGTACTGACTTGAAGACTGCGTTAAGTACTGACCTGAAGACTGTGTTAAGTACTGACCTGAAGACTGTGTTAAATACTGACCTGAAGACTGTGTTAAGTACTGACCTGAAGACTGTGTCAAGTACTGAACTGAACACTGTGTTAAGTACTGAAGACATTTCTTTCTTACTGAGTTATGTTACAGTTGCCACTAATGAAAGATAATTTTCACAACCCACAAATTGTAAATAAACAATTCGAGGAGGATGTTGTTTCTCCTGAATTATTACAATATACATTTTTTATTAAAAATTCTGCCTTTTACTTCAGTGAACCTTATTTATTGTCGCTGGAATATCTGAAGAATTAGACGACGCATCAATGCGTCATGGACCAATCTTGATAGACTTTTATTCCATTTAAATGTCTTGTCAAATCTTTAACCTTTTTCCTTGCCCTTTCTATATTTGAAGGATTCTGAGGGTTACCCGTGATGTTATTAAATTCTCGCTAAAAATTCTCGCTTTTTGTAATTAGTGTGGCATTATTTTCCAGGTAACCAGTCAATTAAAGCAAATAGAGAAGGAGAGACAGATAAAAACTTAAAGAGAGAAATGGACATTGGTGATGTAGTGGTTCTGGTGGCAAGGCTGGTGGTGATGGTGGTGGTTGCCTTAGTGGTGGTGGTGATGGTTACCTGGAGGTTACCTGGAGGTTATTCCGGGGATCAACGCCCCCGTGGCCCGGTCCACGACCAGGCCTCCCGATGGATCAGGGCCTGATCAACTAGGCTGTTACTGGTGGTGGTTGCGGTAATACTGATGGTGGTGAGGGTGGTAGATGTGGTAGTGTTGTTGGTTATGGTGGTGCAGGGGTTTGTGATGGTGGTGCTAGCAGTGATAGTAGCTATGGTGGTGGTGGGGGTGGTGGTGGTAGTAGTAGTGGTGACGGTTGTGGTGTTATTGGTGGTGGCGGTGACAGTGGTAGTAGTGATGGTGGTGCTAGTGGTGGTGGTGCTGAAAGTGGTAGTGGGGATGCTAGTGGTGGTGGTGGTAGTGATGAGTAGTGGTAGTAGTGGTAATAGTAGTAATAGTGATGGTGGTGGTAGTAGTAGCAGTAGTTGTATTGGTGGTAGTAATGGTGGTGGTAGTGGTGGGGGTGGTGGTGGTGCTAGTGGTGGTGGTGAGGGTGGTAGTAGTAGTAGTGGTGGGGGTGGTGTTTCAGGTGGTGGTAGAAGCAGTAGTACTAGTGGTGGTGGTGGTAGTGGTGGTGGCGGTAGTGGTGGTGGTGGTAGTGGTGGTGGTGGGGTGGTAACACTGGTGTTGGTGCTGGGATGGAAGTGGTACCAGTAGTGGTGGTGGAGGTGGGGGTGGTACCAGTGGTGTTGGTTTGGGTGGGGTGGGGCGGTAGCAGTAGTAGTGGTGGGGTGGTGGTGATGGGGGTCTACTAGTGGTGGTGGTAGTGGGGATGCGGGTGTTAGCAGTAGTTGTGGTGGGGGTGGTAGCAGTAGCAGTGGTCGGGTGGTGGTGGTGGGGGTAATGTTGGGGATGGGGGTGGTACCGGTGGTGGTGGTGGTGGAGATGGGAGTGGTACCAGTGCTGGTGGTGGGGATGGGGTGGTAACAGCAGTTGGGGTGGTGGGGGTGGTAGCAGTAGTAGTGGTGGGGGGGTAATGGTGGGGATGGGAGTGGTACTAGTGGTGGTGGTGCTGGGGATGGGGGTGGTAGCAGTAGTGGTGGTAGGGGTGGTCAATGTGTCATTCTCTAGGGGTTGTAACAGAGGACCTTGACAGACGCCTCACTTAAACAGACTAGCGGCCATCACTCCTGCAACTGATGTATGGTTATTGCACGCAATCTAATTTGCCCAAGTGAGGGGCACACAATAATTTGTTTCAATTACGATAATGCTTGGTTGGTGGAGGGGGTGTGGTAGTGATGGAGTGGGGTTGTGGAGGTGGTGGGGTGTGGTAGTGATGGAGTGGGGTTGTGGAGGTGGTGGGGTGTGGTAGTGATGGAGTGGGGTTGTGGAGGTGGTGGGGTGTGGTAGTGATGGAGTGGGGTTGTGGAGGTGGAGGGGGTGTGTTAGTGATGGAGTGGGGGTGTGGAGGTGGTAGGGTGGGGTGGAGATTAGAGATGGGGTGGGGTGCAGGAGGTGGTGGGTTGTGGTAGATAGTGTGAGCTAGTGGTGGTGGTGGGATGTGGTAGTGATGGAGTGGGGTTGTGGAGGTGGTAGGGTGGGGTGGAGATTAGCGTGGGGGTGGGGTGCAGGAGGTGGTGGTTTGTGGTAGATAGAGTGAGCTAGTGGAGGTGGTGGGGTGTGGTAGTGATGGAGTGGGGTTGTGGAGGTGGTAGGGTGGGGTGGAGATTAGAGATGGGGTGGGGTGCAGGAGGTGGTGGTTTGTGGTAGATAGAGTGAGCTAGTGGAGGTGGTGGGGTGTGGTAGTGATGGAGTGGGGTTGTGGAGGTGGTAGGGTGGGGTGGAGATTAGAGATGGGGTGGGGTGCAGGAGGTGGTGGTTTGTGGTAGATAGAGTGAGCTAGTGGAGGTGGGGGGGTGTGGTAGTGATGGAGTGGGGTTGTGGAGGTGGTAGGGTGGGGTGGAGATTAGAGATGGGGTGGGGTGCAGGAGGTGGTGGGTTGTGGTAGATAGAGTGAGCTAGTGGAGGTGGTGGGGTGTGGTAGTGAGAGTGGGCTAATGGAGGTGGTGGGTTGTGGTAGATAGAGTGGGCTAGCGGAGGTGGTGGGATGTGGTAGAGAGAGTGGACTAGTGGAGGTGGAGGGGTGTGGTAGAGAGAGTTGGCTAGTGGACGTGGTGGGGTGTGGTAGAGAGAGTTGGCTAATGGAGGTGGTGGGTTGTGGTAGATAGAGTGGGCTAGTGAAGGTGGTGGGGTGTGGTAGAGAGAGTGGGCTAGTGGAGGTGGTGGTCTGTGGTAGACAGAGTGGACAAGTGGAGGTGGTGGGGTGTGGTAGAGAGAGATGGTTAGTGGAGGTGGTGGGGCATGGTAGAGAGAGTGGGCTAGTGGAGGTGGTGGGTTGTGGTAGAGAGAGTGGGCTAGAGGAGGTGGTGAGTTGTAAAAGATAGAGGGGTAGGGGAGGTGGTGGGGTATGGTAGATAAATTTGGATAAGGGAGGTGGTGGGGTGTGGCACAGAGAGTGGGCTAGTGGAGGTGGTGGGGAGTGGTAGAGAGAGTGGGCTAGTGGAAGTGGTGGAGTGTGATGGATAGACTGAGGTAGGGAAGGTGGTGGGCGTGTGGTCTACCAACCTGGAGTCTACCTGGAGGTTATTCCGGGGATCAACGCCCCCGCGGCCCGGTCCACGACCAGGCCTCCCGATGGATCATGGCCTGATCAACCAAGGCTGTTACTGCTGGCCACCCGCAGTCCAAATTTAGGTATCTGTCCAGCTCCCTCTTGAAGGCAGCCAGGGGCCTGTTGGTAATTCCCCTTATGCTTGGTAGGAGGCTGTTGAACAGTCCTTGGCCCCGGAGACTTATGGTGTTTTCTCTTAGTGTATCAATGGCGCCCCTACTTTTAATTGGGGGTATTTTGCATCGCCGGCCCAGTCTTTTACTTTCGTAGGGAGTGATTTCTGTGTGCAGATTCGGGACCAGTCCTTCTAGGATTTTCCAAGTGTAGATTATGAGAGAGTGGGCTAGTGGAGGTGGTAGGTTGTGGTAGAGGGAGTGGGCTAGTGGAAGAGGTGGGGTGTGGTAAATAAACTGGGGTAGGGGAAGTGGTGCGGTGTGGTACAGAGAGTGGGCTAGTGGAGGTGGTGGGGTGTGGTAAATAGAGTGGGGTAGGGGAGGTGGTGGGGTGTGGTAAATAGAGTGGGGTAGGGGAGGTGGTGGGGTGTGGTAGATAGAGTGGGATAGGAGAGGTGGTGGGGTGTGATAGATAGACTAGGGTAGGGGAGGTGGTGGGTTGTGGTAGATAGAGAGGGGTAGGAGAGGTGGTGGGGTGTGGTAGATAGACTAGAGTAGGGGAGGTGGTGGATTGTGGTAGATGGAGCGGGGTAGGAGAGGTGGTGGGGTGTGGTAGAGAGAGTTGGCTAGTGGAGGTGGTGGGGTGTGGTAGAGAGAGTGGGCTAGTGGAGGTGGTGGGGTGTGGTAGAGAGAGTAGGATAGTGGAGGTGGTGGGGTGTGGTAGATAGACTGAGGTAGTGGAGGTGGTGGGATGTGGTATATAGACTGGGGTAGTGGAGGTGGTGGGGTGTGGTAGAGATAGTGGGCTAGTGGAGGTGGTGGGGTGTGGTATATAGACTGGGGTAGGGGAGGTGGTGGGGTGTGGTAGAGATAGTGGGCTAGTGGAGGTGGTGGGGTGTGGTGGATAGACTGAGGTAGGGGAGGTGGTGAGGTTTTGTAGATAGACTGGGGTAATGGAGATGGTGGAGTGTGGTAGAGAATGAAGGTGGTGGTGTGGTGGAGGTGATGTGGTGGTGTGGTGGAGGTGATGTGGTGGTGTGGTGGAGGTGATGTGGTGGTGTGGTGGAGGTGATGTGGTGGTGTGGTGGAGGTGATGTGGTGGTGTGGTGGAGGTGATGTGGTGGTGTGGTGGAGGTGATGTGGTGGTGTGGTGGAGGTGATGTGGTGGTGTGGTGGAGGTGATGTGGTGGTGTGGTGGAGGTGATGTGGTGGTGTGGTGGAGGTGATGTGGTGGTGTGGTGGAGGTGATGTGGTGGTGTGGTGGAGGTGATGTGGTGGTGTGGTGGAGGTGATGTGGTGGTGTGGTGGAGGTGATGTGGTGGTGTGGTGGAGGTGATGTGGTGGTGTGGTGGAGGTGATGTGGTGGTGTGGTGGAGGTGATGTGGTGGTGTGGTGGAGGTGATGTGGTGGTGTGGTGGAGGTGATGTGGTGGTGTGGAGGGGATTGTCTTCTCTCTGGACGGACTGTCTCTTACACAGGAGGACTGGAATTTTAATGAAGATAATTTTCATCATCACAGAGCGCGGGTAACATTAATTTTATATAGTAGACAGAGGAAAAAGATGGGAGAGTTGGCTGGCATAGCATATCTAAGTATATACAATAATATATACGAGTGTAGAATCACCATATGCCATAGAACACATACTTGCACTAGCCTAGTGTCATTTTTTTAGGAGAGTAATCTCAAGTGCTTGAAGAGAAGACTTGGAGACACTAATGATTTTCCCTTCTCCTGTGTCTTTTCATATGTTGATCATGAGCATCAGTGCGGTTAGCTCTGTTAATTAATATTGATATAAGCCAGTATTTCAGCCTGATGATGTTAGTCTTTATACTGCCTGTGTATATTTTGTAGGCTGGTGCAGCGCGGTTTGTAGTCTGCTGAACTCAACCTTTAGTGAAATAAAGCATGGTGCTTACTGGGCAGCGAGATTTGGGAGAGGGAAGGTTAAGGAGGGACAGAGAGTGACCAGCTGGCTCAGTAGACTGACGGGTTGCACTCTGTCACTGTCTCTGTTGATTCTCACCTCTGCCACCCTGGAACACAGCAAGTGAGGAAGGTCTCTGTTGTTTATTTCCTCTTGTTCTTCTCGTATTTCTCATGCTCATCCTCTTCATTTATGTCTTTTTCCTCTTCGTCCTCTTCATCTTTGTGTTCGATCTATTTTTTTCCTCGTGATGAAGACTACGTTACGTACTACTCACTACATGACAAAGCCGTTGACAGCATGCCCATGCACTTACCCCAGGCCCAGACTCGTGGAACTCTGTGTTCATTAAGAACTGCAAGAAACCCCTCTCACGCGCACTAAGTACACTATGGAGAAGGAGCTTAGACATGGGTGAAATTCCAGTCACTTAAAACAACGGATATAGCCCCACTCCATAAAGGTGGCAGCAAAGCATTAGCTAAGAACTATAGACCAATAGTTCTAACGCCCGACATCATCAAAATCTTTGAAAGAGTGCTAAAAAGCATGATTGCAAACCACCTGGATTCCCAAAAACTGCACAATCCAGGACAGGTCGCTCCTGCCTCTCACAACTACTAGACCACTATGATGTGGCCTTGGATGCACTGGAAG
This sequence comes from Cherax quadricarinatus, assembly GCF_038502225.1. NCBI lineage: Eukaryota > Metazoa > Arthropoda > Malacostraca > Decapoda > Parastacidae > Cherax > Cherax quadricarinatus. Next base: position 31,719,426 of record NC_091311.1, on the reverse strand, counting down.
AAAAACAGAATACAGATGTAATATACACAGACTTTGCAAAAGCGTTTGACAAGTGCAATCATGGCGTAATAGCGCACAAAACACGTGCTAAAGGAATAACTGGCAAAGTGAAGAGATGGACCTTCAACTTCCTAACCAATCGAATACAAAGAGTAGTGGTCAACAGAGTTAAATCGGAGGCTGCCATAGTGAAGAGCTCTGTTCCACAAGGCACAGTACTCGCCCCCATCCTGTTCCTGATCCTCATATCAGACATAGTCAGAGATGTAATCCACAACACCGTATCAACCTTTGCAGACGATACTAGGATCTGCATGAGACTGTCATCTATTGAGGACACGGTTAACCTCCAAGAAGATATAAACCAAGTTTTCCAATGGGCAACGGAAAACAATATGACGTTCATTGAGGACAAATTCCAACTACTCCGTTATGGAAAACTGGAGAGGATAATAACGAGAACAGAGTATACTACAAACTCTGGCCATACAATAGAGCGGAAAAATAATGTAAGGGGCATAGGAGCAGTAATGTCTGAGGATCTCACTTTCAAGGATCACAACAGTGCCACGATCCCAAGTGCAAAGAAAATGATAGGATGGATAATGAGAACGTTCAAAACGAGAGATGCCAAGCCAATGATGATCCTTTTCAAATCACTTGTTCTCTCTAAGCTGGAATACTGCTGTACATTAACATCTCCGTTCAAATCAGGTGTAACTGCAGATCTAGAGAGTGTACAGAGAACCTTTACTGCACGTATAAGCTCTGTCAAGCACCTTAACTACTGGGAACGCTTGGAAGCACTTGACTTGTACTCGTTAGAACGAAGGAGAGAGAGATATATCATAATCTACACTTGGAAAATCTTGGAAGGAATGGTCCCGAATCTGCACACAGAAATCACTCCCTACGAAAGTAAAAGACTGGGCCGGCGATGCAAAATTCCCCCAATTAAAAGTAGGGGCACCATTGGTACACTAAGAGAAAATACCATAAGTGTCCGGGGCCCAAGACTGTTCAACAACCTCCCGCCAAGCATAAGGGGAATTACCAACAGGCCCCTGGCTGCCTTCAAGAGAGAGCTGGACAGATACCTAAAGCCAGTGCTAGATCAGCCAGGCTGTGTTCGTACGTTGGACTATGTGCGGCCAGTAGTAACAGCCTGGGTTGATCAGGCCCTGATCCACCGGGAGGCCTGGTCGTGGACTGGGGCGCGGGGGCGTTGATCCCCGGAATAACCTCCAGGTAGACTCCAGGTATGTCTTATATTTTCCTCACTTCACATGTCTTCTAACTTCACCATCGTCTAAAGTTTCCTTTCTAAAGTCTGAGCAATTTGTGAGTTTTTCTGCATTCATTGTATTTTTCAACCGCATATTTTTAATACTTTCTTTTCTTCCATCTTAACCTCTTCCCCGGTGTTTCATCTTTTGCTGTTGTCTTCATGTTAATCTTCCGTTGTTAATGTCTCTATTTTAACACTCCTATGCTTTGGCTACTGTTAACAGGTGGGCCATTTAGGATCTTGCAATGTTACGGTAGGAGGATTAAATCCTCCTACCGCTAGGATCGAGACACACGCTTCTTTACTGTACTCAACTGAATATTTCACGACTTTGTGAATAAAAAAATAGTTATGTTGTATAAAGATTGTATGGGATTAAAAGCTGTTTCCAGTTCTCAAGGATGACAGGAGTTAAGAGGTTTCATGTTTCTTTGGAACTAGTTTGAGGCTGCCATGTTCCACTGGTTTTGGAAGGAAATCTATTTTCAGTATCTTTGTCAGAAAAAAAGAAGTAGCCGACATATATAACGACAGTGCGTATCAGTACCAAATGCAATGTTGATAAAAAGTTGAAAAATACTACAACTGCTTCTAACGCTACTACTGCTACGGCTACTACTATAACTACTACTACTACTACCACTACTGTTATTGTAACTACTAAAATAATGTTATGCCAACCAAACACGAAGTGAAAAAATATCCCAGCTATCTTCCCTGACTACTGTAAGAAGCCTTGTTGATCTACGTAGATATCAGCGCTAACTTCCTTCACCACAACAAAATTTCCTTGGCTGCCACTTTCCATATTCACTCTAAGAAGTCTTGTTAAAGAACAAAAATTTCCCTGCCATGTCTGTGGCCACTACAAAGACACTTAAAACAACAAGTCTGGAGGACACTCACTGCAGCGACACCTAATAAGCAGAACTAATTGGCTGGTATCCCAAAGGCTGTCATAAGTGGGCCGCAATTGCCTCATTAAGACCTTAATAGCACTGGGACACCTGTGATTTCCTGCCGTGGGGTGTAATAGCGCCCGGATAATGATACCCCACAAGGGCCATTGATGTACGCTGCAGGAGCTCCCGTCAGACGTTTCTGGCAGCCAACTGTGAGATGATCAACACAACTTGAGACGAAGAGCTCAGAACAAGGAACTTGTGCATAACATGGAACATATGCATAACACACACATACACACACACACACACACACACACACACAGACATACACACACACACACACACACACACACACACACACACACACACACACACATACACACACACACACACACACACACACACACACACACACACACACACACACACACACACACACACAACTAGGTGAGTACACACACACACACACACACACACACACACACACACACACCTGGCTTCTCGAATTCAACCCTTCCTAATGCAAAGTCATGAAGATTGGAAAAGGGCAAACAATACCGCAAACAGAGTATAGGCTAGGTGGCCAACGATTTCAAGCCTCGCTCAAGGAGAAAGAACTTGGCGTGATTATAACACCGAACACATCTCCGGAAGCACACATCAACCAGATAACTGCTGCAGCATGTGGGCGCCTGGCAAACCTGAGATTAGCATTCCGATACCTAAGTAAGGAATCTTTCAAGACACTGTACACCGTGTACGTCAGGCCCATACTCCCGTATGGGCCTGACGTACACCAGTTTGGAACCCGCACCGGGTCAAGCACGTTAAGAAATTATAGAAAGTGCAAAGGTTTGCGACAATGGTTGAATTGGGTGTTGGTATTAGAAATACGAGATAATTATCGTAAAAAAATTTTTGAAGGTGTTTGAGTACGAAGTAAAGTGTGCAACTAATGTGACATTTATTGTACGGCTACTTTATCAAGCCATTAAAAACAATACATGGACACAGAGGGTATATAAAGGCTCAGAGTGAGGTGAATACTAGTGAGGTACCATTTCGATGTTCACTAGTGGTAGTAGTAGTAGTAGTAGTAGTAGTGGTAGTGACAAAAGTAATACAATATGGTAGAGCAATTAATTCGTACATGAGTAAAAGGATATAAAAGCTATTACTTGGGTAACATAAAAATAGGTTGGACAAATATAAACTGGAATGAGGCAGCTTGTTTCAGTGTTCACTCTCTGTGCTTTGTGTAGTATAACAGGAGAGACTATGTGATGGCAGGGTTTACTGTTTTCAGGAGAATTCTTGCTAAGACTTCGGAGATGGTGAAGCTGCCGTTGTTTTGTTTAATTGTATTCGAAACAGCGATCAGTGCTGATTCGAGGCACTTGCGTCTGCGGAAATTAGTTTCTTTGATCATTAATTGGGCGTCTCTGAATTTCATGAGATGATTGGTGGAATTTCGGTGTTGTACACAGGCGTTGTTCAGGTTATCGTTCCTACATGCGTAAATGTGTTCATTGAGGCGGGTGTCGAGGTTTCTGGCTGTTTCACCTACGTAAATCTTGTCACAGCCTCCACAGGGTATAGTGTAAACTCCTGCATTGACTGGTTCGTGGTGCTTGGATTTTGTCCTGGTTATATCCTTTATTGAAGTGCTAGAAGCGATGGCGACTCTGGTGTTAGCTTGTGAAAGTGCTTTTGAGACGTTCAGTGCAACCTGACTGTTGGGAAGAATTATAACTTTGCTGGGAGTGGTGTTGATGCGTGGAGAATTTATGATCTGAAGAGCTCTTTTCTTGCAGTCTTTGATGAAAAAAGAACTGCAAGAAAAGAGCTCTTCAGATCATAAATTCTCCACGCATCAACACCACTCCCAGCAAAGTTATAATTCTTCCCAACAGTCAGGTTGCACTGAACGTCTCAAAAGCACTTTCACAAGCTAACACTAGAGTCGCCATCGCTTCTAGCACTTCAATAAAGGATATAACCAGGACAAAATCCAAGCACCACGAACCAGTCAATGCAGGAGTTTACACTATACCCTGTGGAGGCTGTGACAAGATTTACGTAGGTGAAACAGCCAGAAACCTCGACACCCGCCTCAATGAACACATTTACGCATGTAGGAACGATAACCTGAACAACGCCTGTGTACAACACCGAAATTCCACCAATCATCTCATGAAATTCAGAGACGCCCAATTAATGATCAAAGAAACTAATTTCCGCAGACGCAAGTGCCTCGAATCAGCACTGATCGCTGTTTCGAATACAATTAAACAAAACAACGGCAGCTTCACCATCTCCGAAGTCTTAGCAAGAATTCTCCTGAAAACAGTAAACCCTGCCATCACATAGTCTCTCCTGTTATACTACACAATGCACAGAGAGTGAACACTGAAACAAGCTGCCTCATTCCAGTTTATATTTGTCCAACCTATTTTTATGTTACCCAAGTAATAGCTTTTATATCCTTTTACTCATGTACGAATTAATTGCTCTACCATATTGTATTACTTTTGTCACTACCACTACTACTACTACTACCACTAGTGAACATCGAAATGGTACCTCACTAGTATTCACCTCACTCTGAGCCTTTATATACCCTCTGTGTCCATGTATTGTTTGTAACGGCTTGATAAAGCTCCTGGAGAGCGAAACGTTGCCACAATAAATGTCACATTAGTTGCACTTGTGTCCTTTTACTTTACATATTGTCGGTAATTCTATCAACTTTATTATAAGCAATTACTGTTTATCTTTGTACCTTATTGATGTACCATGTTAATAATTGTATGTACTCTGTATATGTACTGCCATTCTAAATAAAAAATAAAAAAAAAAAGTTCCAGAGCTAAGGGGAATGTCCTATGAAAAAAGGTTGAGGGAAATCGGCCTGACGACGCTGGAGGACATGAGGGATAGGGAAGACATGATAACGACATACAAAATACTGCATGGAATAGACAAGGTGGACAGAGACAAGATGTTCCGGAGAGGAAACACAGAAACAAGGGGTCACTCTTGAAAGTTGAAGACTCAGATGAGCCACAGCGATGTTAGGAAGCAGTTCTTCAGTTATAGAGTGGTCAGGAAGTGGAACAGTCTGGCGAGCGATATAGTGGAGGCAGGTACCATACATAGCTTTAAGACGAGGTATGATATAGCTCATGGAGCAGGAAGAGATAGGACCTAGTAGCGTTCGGTGAAGAGGCGGGGCCAGGAGCTGAGTCTCGACCCCTGCAACTACAATTAGGTGAGTACGCACACACAGACACACTCACTGTTCCTATCCCTGGGTACGTATTATTAAAATCTCTCGCCTTTTTTCCCGATTAGTCATACAACGATATCGCACTTCAAGTAAGCAATAATATTCCTTATTCTCAAATATCCATTCATGTTTCACTTTACTACGGTATTACCTGTGTCAATTTAGACAAGAAATACTCGGTCGGATCTTTGTATCTTTCCTCTTCACAACTTTAAGTAGCATGCAATCTTCTTTTTCATTTTTATCTATTCCACTTCATTTATCATGCACTTTTAATTCTTATAGAGACTAGTTAAAGTCTTTTCTCACCCCTCTACCTCTCAAGGTTTTTAAAACATCTAGATCCCTGTACCGGTGTCCTCTTCTGTGTTAATTTCCCTATATTATCTTCTCAGATTCCATTACACTGTGATATATGATCTGGATAACGATCACTTCCCTATTTTTACTACTTCCCGTTCTTGCCCCCGAACTCTTCTTCTATACCATCAATAAGTTATTGCAGTCTCCTTTGAGCTAGAGAAATCTTGTAACACTTTCTGGCACTATAACATTTTAACTCAAGCCTATACTGTAGACCTTCAAGACAATTTACCATTTTTCCCTTAAGATTTCTTTTCTGAGAAGCATTTTAATTAATAGCTTTTTTCCCTGAGTTTGTGCAATTAGAAGGTGTATCGCACGGCTGAACTGTTGTTATCGAGTTTGCCTCTGTTTCTTTCTTCAAATATCGGGTCACCCTGATATGTAGACTATGGTACTACTGCTCGTCCCTGCACAAAGTGTCACATTAAAACATTCTCTCCCCAATATGCTACTTATTGTGTTTCCAAAGGGACCACCTCACACAGATTTAATTTTTCCATTGCTTAAACAAAGTGGATAACTTTGATGCCGCGTTCTATACCACATGAAGGAGACAGGGTCAAACTTTTTTTGACTGTTTTTTTTTTTTGTGTTTTTTTTTTTTAGCTCTGACTTGGTAGTCTCACATTCCTCAGTGCTATCTATCTCAGTCAGCTGAACCTATTTAAAAAAAACATCAACCCAGGTTCTTAGGGAGCTGATGACAAGCTCTTCTTCGACTACATCCAATCCAGACTATGGAGACCAATTACACATACTTCAGACTCCTCAACTTCTCTTTCTAAACTTGATCTCGTTCATCATCAAAGTTCGCGTCTATGTCTAGGAGCTTTTTGATCTTCCACAGTTGACAGCCTACAAGCAAAGACAAGATCACATTGTTGCAAAAATGATGCGATGTCCATTTTCTCTGCTAATTCATCCGCTTCCAAGACTTTTACGATCCTTCTGCATGCAGAACATTTAAAGATGATATTAAGACTAAGTCATTTAATCTTCACTTATTCATTATATTTCCCTATACTCCATATTCATGCTCAAGTAACATTTCTTAATTTACCTCTACGTTTGTTCCTGCCCCTTCCATCCACAAATGTTTGCTATAAACTTGCACTCACTCATTCTTGAACACTGTCAGCCACACTCTCATGCTACAGTTGAGTACACTGATGAGTCCTGTTGAGAAATGACATTACCAGCTAAGTTTAAATATAGGGAAACTTAACTTAGAAAGACAGTTCATCGCCTGCACAGCTGCCCCTGCAGACGAGGTCTTGAGATGCTGTCGAAGGCACTCCTCAACGGGCTGAAATGAGTTATAATTTGTAAACAATAAATTACCCCTAGGGGGTGTTATGTCAGCATATTTCATTCACTGATGGCTGACAAACTTACTTGTGTGGACTCAAAAGTCCGCACCTAACTGCCGACTATAGGTTGATTACAAACTCCTTGCGACTCAAGAACTGCGCAGTCCCCCGTACTACAAGAAATTCGTAACCTACCTTGCTCTTGTAGTGTGAGCTATGGTGTTCTTCACACCTTCGACAGATATCGGTGACTTGATAGAAGCTGAAGTGTCCTTGGATGTCCATGTCTTCCATAGTCTAGGAATACGCACACTGGTACACTATGTTCCACAAGATTTGTCTTTATTGTTCACAATCTTATCACTAAAGAAGCTGATCACACTTCTCTTAAGTGTTTATTGTGTTTTGTGAGACACTTTGTTCACAGTAACGCACAGATCGTCCTTTGTTGGTTATCCTGGCGTCAGTGTCACTCTCAGTAGAGTCAAAAGTAATCTGAAGACGCCACAGCGCCCCACGCCGTTACTGCCCCCAGCACAAAGCAAAAGCTGACCTAGTGCTTTTGCTTCCTTGCCATTTCCTTGATGAAGCAAAGCAGAATGTTTAAATCTTGCTGTCTTAAGCATAGACAACAATGTCCACTATCTTTACTATGGTAATAAAGTGGGAGCAGGATTTTCCTTAATTGTCCTGCTAAGGTAAGAGATGTACTGTCTCTTATTAAAATACACTCTGCAACACTGGACTGCAAGGAGCGGCGGTCGCTTGACCACGTCGCATACTTGTACTGCATCTGCGATCAATTACTCACTGTAGCAGTAAACAAGACGCTTGCCCCTTCTGAGAGGGCTGGGCCCCTCAGGGCTGAAAGGGCTGAAAGGGGCTGAAGGGGGCTGATACCCCCCTCCTGGAGAAAATTTCTCCACAAGTCCAAATCCTCAGATGGAGTAACGTTGGCAGCTATTTTTCTAGTTAGAATAATCCAAGGACGTTTACTAGAATCAGCCAGTCTTTTCACAGCACTAATATGCAATACTTTTTGCTATCATACACATTGCAACTGTGTAATCTTGTCATTCGTTGTTGTTTCCTGCTCACTAAGTTTGTTGCAAGCTATCCGGAAATTTGACTCTCCAAATCCCAACGTCGTTTGTATTCAACAATGTTGCGTCGCATTTCTATTAAACACAGATAAGGGATTTTTTTTTGCTGAATCCTTAGACACGCTGATGTTCAGAGCAATGAACATGCAGACTTAGCCTCTCGGTCAGCTATTCATGAACTATTTAACAGTACTACTGGACTATTTTCCATTACTCTCTCAATTTCAAAACAAATTGTTTGCTCTCAAATCGGACATAGGAACCTGGTCGTTTTCTTTCCCCTAGATGCTGGTTGTGGGGAAACTAATTTCACGTTGAGTAATCGGATACACACAACTAACACATGGATGCCACATGGAGAAATACCCGGCACGTCCCTGCGAGGAATGCCAGGTCGAGCAATCAGTTCATTATTTCTTAGTAAAATATCTTATATATTAGAGAGTACGAATAATTCGCTTCAAACACCTTCAACGTCCTGATACACTCACTGTCATTGCATTAATTTTAACCTCAGTTCAGCAAATCCGCACTAACCCTCTCCACCTCCACTGACCCCTACCGTTGCACACCCTTACTTGCAGGGAAACCACGGAACGGGTGGAGCTTCAACCCATAGCGAGTGAGTCGTAAAACTCCAGACCAGTGCGTATGACCATTACAGGTTCAGTGCATATTCTTTAATAAAACAATAATATCCATTGAAATGAACGGTGATCTTGATCACTTCAACCATGACCACGTCCTCATGGTTATAAACAGGAGCCTTGACCACACCCACATTCCTGTAAAAGGTAGCTTTGACCACGCCCTCTTGTCTATAAAATGTAATTACGACCACGCCCTCAGGGCTATGAAACATAGCCTTGACCAACTCCATAAGGCTACTGAAGGAAGTCTTGTCCTCGCCTACACGACTACACGAGGAAATCTAGCGGCCTCGTAGTTATACAAAAGAACCATCATCACGCCCATCTGGAGATATTTTAATACGAGTCACTTTGAGTTAAAACTTTAAAATATTCTTGATTATAGTGAGTTTCATTTTTGTAAAGTATCATCCTACTACTGCCACTGTTGTTTTTCTCGTTGATTTACGAATTAATACTCTGTTACTGCTGCTGCTGAAAGTTAGATTTATAGAGAGATACATACATACATAAATACATACATAAATATGTACATACTTACATATATAAATACATACATATATACATACATACGTATATACATACATACATATGTAGAGCAAGAGGTACTGAAAGATAGATAGATAGATACGTAGATACATGGATGCATACATACCTACATAGAGAGAGAGAGAGAGAGAGAGAGAGAGAGAGAGGAGGAAGGAAGCAAACAAGCAAGGGCAAATAAATTTTAAGAGTACGTGTGTCTTCTGGAGTGGAGGTGACCATCTGTCTTGAGTACCCCTGACCCTCGCAAGATGAAAGCAAGATAAAGCACTTCCAGTGTGTTAACGCAAGCGTGCTATTCACCCAGACATTTGAAAGAAAATTAAACATCAAAAGTTGAAGGATGAACAAGACAGACGCGCGGGAGAGCAGTCAAGAACATCGCCAGAGGAAGATTGAACGCTCAGATTGCTCCATCATCGGCCAGTGATCCAGTCGCGGGCTCCAAGCATATGTCGTGTACACTATCAGTTGAAATTGCTTGGACCAGCTAGCCAGAGGCTGTTGAAGAAAGAACAGGTGGTAAATGACGGGGTAAGGAATAGGAAACGACAAGGAGACTTGAGAGAATCGTGTGAAGGAAGGAGTTAAGAAGGTAGTTGAGATAGGGATAATGTTAATGAAAGCGAGAAATAATATTTAAAACAAAATACCGACGAGGTGGAGACGCCAGAACTACGGCTTCAACAATAGTAAAATTCTAGATCAGATTATTACTTAACAACAAAAGGCAGCACTGCAGTAGGCCTACTGGTCATTGCTAGACAGGGCCTTCTCAAATCCAGCCCTGTTTCGTCATACATTTCTCTAACCGCTTTTAAAATACAGTGAGATTAAATTTCAACTCACCTAACTGGACTCTGCATCTCACTCCACTTCCTCTCTCTCTCTCTCTCTCTCTCTCTCTCTTTCTCCCGTCCGTCGATGCATGCAGGGGATGAGATGAAATAGCTAACACCATTGGTACACTAAGAGAAAACACCATAAGTGTCCGGGGCCCAAAACTGTTCAACAGCCTCCCATCAAGCATTAGGGGAATTGCCAATAAACCCCTGGCTGCCTTCAAGAGAGAGCTGGACAGATACCTAAAGTCAGTGCCGGATCAGCCGGGCTGTGGCTCGTACGTCGGACTGCGTGCGGCCAGCAGTAACAGCCTAGTTGATCAGGCCCTGATCCATCGGGAGGCCTGGTCATGGACCGGGCCGCGGGGGCGTTGATCCCCGGAATAACCTCCAGGTAACCTCCAGGTAACCACTTGCCTGAATGCTGGCTGCCTTGGATCAAAACGTCTAGAGTTGCCTGGACGCAAAGGTATTGGTCCAGTCTGGTTCGGTGGTTAAAACACTGTGTACCTTGTCCCAAGGTTCGTAGGTTCGAGTCTCCTTCGACCAGAGAGTAGTGTTTGTGAATATTTCGCCTGTTCTGCGAATTCTAAAGAAACAAAGAAATAAACAAACACACACACACACACACACACACACACACACACATATATATATATATATATATATATATATATATATATATATATATATATATATATATATATAGATATATATGAAACGTTATCAATAAAGGATCACAGTATACTTCATCTGTGTCTTCATAATAAAGATAAAGCACAGAAAAAAGATAATGAAGTAGGAGGGAAAGAAGATAAAGGGTAAATGAAATATGGTAAAGGAGGAACTGAAGAAGTATGAAAGTGTTAGGTGGTAAATGAGGTACGAAAGCTAAGACAGTGAAAAATGCTTTACAAGGTGCACAGGGATGATGAGAGAAGGACGCGTCACAGTATAGTGAGAGGCTGGTGGACCTGCATGCTGAGAACTTCATCATCACGACGATAATGAGAAGCTTAATATCTTGTTTGCTTAATGCTGCCATCTTTGTCTGCACCTGATTCTTTGTATTCGTGTTTGTATGTGCATGTTTGTATGTTTGTTTCCATGCTTGCTTGCATATGTGTTGTTTTTATAAGTGTAAATGTTATGTGTTTGCTTTGTCATTTGTGTAATTATTTTTATAAGTGTGTTTTTTTGTGATCATTTGCGTTCTATTATATGTGTTTCCATGCGAATATGTGTATGCTTATAAATGTGTGCCATTTGTAGCATGTGTGATGTCAGATAAGATCATAGACATCACCTTACATCTATTGGGCAGAGATGTATAAAAGTGTCCTATCACCTGATGCCCCTGACGCCTAGCAGTAAATAGCTACCTGGGAGTTAGTAGACTGTTGAAGGCAGAATCCTGGGAAATTAGTCACAATGTGTGGTTTTCTTGATTTATTCTGAGTTATTATTCCTCCGAAGTTAGTAATCTGAAAAGTAGTTATCTTCCTTTTCTTCTGGGAAGGTTATTTTCACGCTGAATTAGTGTTATATGTGTCAATCCTTTGTATTTTCCCGAATTCTTGTGTCAATGTTCCTTAGTGTTTCTCCTACATCAAATTTATTCAGTTTCCCATGAGGAATGATGCGGACGCCCACGGTGACGTCCGAGTTAGGTTAGGTAGGAGTTCTCACGAAAGAGGACAAGTGTTCCCTGACACGGGTCCAAGTCATACGATGACCCATCACAACTTCAAACTGTTTCTTTGGTGTCCGGGGCGACAAAGTCAAAGAAAATAAGTCACAATTTTGGCTTTGAAAAAAATTACATTTTATTTAAGTGCCTTAAATAATTAAAGAAACATAACAAAAAAAAAATATTTTAAATAAGTTAATAACTTGTACACGTTGACAACACAGTTTATATATACTGGCGTTACACTTACGTAAAATATCGCGTTTTATTCAATTTCTTAAACAAAGTAAGCGATAAAACAAAAATATTTAAGTCAGTCATTTATTGACAATACATGACATGTAGAGATTGAAAACATCTTACATAATATCGTGGTATTGCATGTATATTCTGTGTTAGGTTAGGTTAGGTTACTTTAGGTTAGGATAGGTTAGGTTAAATTAGATTAGGTTAGGTTAGGTTAGGTTAGGTTACGTTAGGTTAGGTTAGGTTAGGTTAGGTTACTTTAGGTTAAGATAGGTTAGGTTAAATTAGATTAGGTTAGGTTTGGTTACGTTAGGTTACGCTAAGTTAGGTTTGGTTACGTTAGGTTAGGTTAGATTAGGTTACGTTACGTTACGTTTGTATTGTTACTTTTTCTCCTAAGACTTTTTTCTGCGACTTCTTTCCCTGTGACTTTTTTTTGTGACTTTTTCCAGTAATTTTTTTATGTGACGTTTTTTCGTATAACCTTTTTA
>NC_091311.1:31696700-31699200 GCF_038502225.1 Cherax quadricarinatus | reverse complement strand
AATGGGAGTTTGATGAGCTGGAGAGAGGAGACAGAGGAGAAGCAAGAGACTACATAATAGGAACACTCCAGCCTGGAGGTCCCAAGATGGTAATTGCAGTGATGTATAATGCCCCACAGAGCAGCAGGAGGCCAAGGCAAGAGTATGATGAGAGTAATAGAGCAATGGTTGACACTGACTGAAGTGGCCAGAAGGGCTAATTTGAGCAGGGCAGAGCTGCTTAATATTGGGTGATTTCGAGCACAAGGAAATCGACTGGGAAAACCTGGAACCACATGGGGGCCCAGAAACGTAGAGGGCTAAGATGATGGAGGTGGTACTGGAAAAACCTCATGCACCAACGTAAAGGACACTACCAGAGAGAGAGGAGAGGATGAACCAGCAAGACTGGACTTAATATTCTCCTTGGGTAGTGCAGATACTGAGGACATCACAAACCATTCAAAGGGCGGGGATAGAACCCACGATCAGTCATAAAACTCCAGACCGACGTGTTGATAGCAGGTTCTATCCCCGCCAGCGGTATAGTTTGTTTGTAATCGTGTCATTACGATTTCATGAGTCTTAGGACATCACATATGAAAGTTCCCTCGGGGCCAGTGATCATGTGGTTCTGAGCTTCAAATACATAGTAGAATTAGAAGTGATAAGAGAAGCAGGAAGGGCAGGATGAATGAAGCCAAACTACAAGAGAGGGGACTACACAGGCATGAAGATTTCCTGCATGGGGTTCAGTGGGACAGAGAACTGGCAGGGAAGTCAGTAAACGAGATAATGGAATATGTGACAACAATATGCAAAGAAGCTGAGGAGAGGCTTGTACCCAAAGGTAACAGAAATAACGAGAAGGCCAAGGTGAGCCCTTGGTTCACCCAAAGGTGTATAGAAGTCAAAACCAAGTGTGCTAGAGAATGGAAGTATAGGAGACAAAGGACCCAGGAGAATAAGGAAAGAAGGCATAGGGCCAGAAATGAATATGCATAGGTAAGAAGGGAGACCCAACGGCAATAAGAAAATGACATAGCAGCGAAAGCTAAATCTGACCCAAAGCTATTGTATAGCCACATCAGGAGGAAAACAACAGTAATCAGGCTGAGGAAGGAAAGGGGGGAAGTCACAAGAAACGACCATGAAGTATGTGAGGAGCTCAACATGAGATTCAGAATGTTCACAGAGGAGACAGAAGGGACTCCAGAAAGATGGAGAGGTGGGGTACACCTTCAAGTGTTGGACACAATGTTGGGAGGGTTCGTGGTGATATGATGGTTGGAGTTAAACACACTTGTGGATGGTAGAACTTATATAGAAGAGTGTGCAAGGGGAGCCCAGCCTTGCTGTGTTGCCTTGTCATAGACCTAAGGGTGGAGTGAGGAGGAAGCCGAGAGTGCAGCGCTCACATGCGGCATCACGTGATGTCACACAAGCTAGTCATTGAGCCTAGCAAGGGGTCAACTATGTAAAACATATGGATGGTACTATGATACTCAGATAACGTATACATATACAGGGGATCAGCAACTATGCTGACAACAATACATACAACCGAGGAAGATGTGAAGAGGCTGGTAAGTGAACTATATACCTCAAAGGCGATGGGGCCGGATAACATCTCTCCATGGGTCCTGAGAGAGGGAGCAGAGGTGCTATGTGTACTACTAACAACAATCTTCAACATATCTATGGAAACAGGGCGACTTCCTAAGGTATGGAAATCCCATTTTTAAAAAAGGAGACAGACACGAAGTACTAAACTACAAACCAGAGTCACTGACATGTATAGTATGCAAAGTCATGAAGAAGATCATCAGGAGAAGAATGGTGGAGCACGTAGAAAGGAATGAGCTTATCAGCGGCAGCCAGCACGGTTTCAGGGATGGGAAATACAGTGTCATAAACCTACTGGAGTTCTATGACAGGGTGACAGCAGTAAGACAAGAGAGAGAGGAGTGGGTAGATTGCATTTTCTTTGACTGTAAGAAGGTGTTTGAGACAGTTCCACACAAGGGATTAGTGCAAAAACTGGAGGACCAGGCAGGGATAACAGGGAAGGCACTGCAATTGATCAAGGAATACCTGTCAGGAAGACAATAGCGGGTCATGGTACGTGGCGAGGCATCAGAGTAGGCGCCTGTGACGAACGGGGTTCCATAGGGGTCAGTCCTAGGACAGGTGCTGTTTCTGATATATGTGAATGACATGACAGAAGGAATAGACTCCGAAGTGTCGCTATTTGCAGATGACGTGAAGTAGATGAGAAGAATTCAATTGAACGGGAACCAGGCAGAACTAGAAAGGGATCTGGACAGGCTGCAGGCCTGACCCAGCAACTGGCTCCTGGAATTCAACCCCACCAAGTGCAAAGTCATGAAGATTGGGGAAAGGAAAAGAAGACCGCAGACGGAGTACAGTCTAGAGGGAAAGAGACTACAAACCTCACACAAGGAAAAGGACCTTGGGGTGAGTATAACACCAGGCACATCTCCTGAGGCGCACATCAACC
>NC_091311.1:31681700-31691700 GCF_038502225.1 Cherax quadricarinatus | reverse complement strand
GCTACCGTGCTATTTCTGCTTTCGAGAAATACGAGCGCCTCAGTGGCAAACGTGAACAGTCAGCAACGCTGCCACTACCAGTACCAGCACCAGCTCTATCATCATTCCTAACAATCACAACCATCACCAGTGCCCCTCCCCCCATACAATCACAGCCAAAACCACTATTCTACCTATCACCAAATCTATCTATCACTGCAACCATCATCACCACCAGCAACCCTTCCTCACAATTACAACTTCAGCCACCACCAAATCCATCTGTCACCCCTCAACCACCACCACTACCACCATCACTCCGTCTCAGCTACCATCAGCACCACCCTGACCAGTGAACCTCCATCATACAAACCCTCGGTGAAAAATCCCCCTCCTCTCGAATGTTAGCGTACAGCAATAAGTTGATGGTAGATAGGTTGCAGTGCATATAATCCCGCACAAGTTTATCATGGGGAGTGATCACTGGCGTTAGAGTGGGGTAGGAATCCAGCCAACTGGAGGGAGAACCCGTCCTGGAATCACTCTCATTAGCTTCGCTTTAGCCCGCTCTTTTACACAATAAAATGTGGCCATCGTGCATGAAGTAAACGGCTGTAAATCGTCTAATGGAATAATTTACGTGCCAATAAAAGTCATATTTGTTCAAAGCACACAGCTATTAAGCGGCGAGGACTCATAAACGGCCTCCAAGCCCCCTTATTAATATCTATTAACGGAGGGCCGTTACTGTCTGGGTCCCGCCTGGTCCACGGCAACGGTGGAGGGGTGCTGAGGAGGGGGTTGTGGGCGTGTGGATGGGGGTTATTGGGGTTGGAAGAGGGACAAACGTGAAGGAAGGGAGGGGAGGGAGGGGGAGGGAAGGGGAGGGGAAGGGAGGGGAGGAAAATTGAGGGACAAGTGAGAAAGCAAAAATTTTCTTTCCTGCTCACCGTCCGTCTGAAGGCTAAACCCGGCGCCTCACGTCGCCTACAGATAGAGTAAACTGCTTCCCAGACGCTCGGGATGCTGGTGAGGAGTTTTTGATCCAAGGAGTTGGAACTATTCTCGATTTCCATAGATGAGCATGAGTACCTCAGCTTTGGGCTTTCCCATAAATATAATAATAATGATGATGATAATAATAATAATAATAATAATAATAATAATAATAATAATAATAATAATAATTATAATAGTAATACTACTACTACAAATACTGCTGCTGCTGCTACTACGACTACAACTACTACTACTACTACTCCTGCGGCTACTGCGACTACGACTCCTTTTACTACTACTACTACTACTACTACTAATAATAATAATAATAGTAATTTCCAGATGCTCGACCATCTTCCCTCTTCCGTTTCATTCACATAAGGACTCAACGTCAACACCATCTCTCACAGTCAACCCTGTTCAAGGGTTAAATCCTTTCCCTTTTCATAAATTTAACCCTTTTCCAGCCATTTTTAGGAAGGGGAGGGGGAGGCTTCAATCCTTTCCTTCTCAACCTTCAGCCCTTTGTAGCTCTAAATTCAAGCCGGCATTCCAAGGGCCCTTACCTCTGACAATGACTTTTCCACTAACGTCGACGTTGCCTGAGTTGGTCAATCAGTCTATCAGTTGTGACTTGCTCTCTATCTCATCCCTCCACCATCCATCCTCCCTCCTTCTCTTCCTTCTTCATCACTCTATCTCCCCTTCCTCTTTCATTCTTTCTCTCGTCCTACCTGCCTCTCTCTCTCAACCCTTGCTTTCTCTACCTTCCTTCTACTCTCCTGTCACAATTTTCCCCTTAACTCTGTCTCTTCCCAAACTCCCTTTATTCCCTTTTCTTTCCCTTCCTTCCGCCCACCAGCCTACCTGTGTACTTACCTAC
This sequence comes from Cherax quadricarinatus, assembly GCF_038502225.1. Lineage (NCBI taxonomy): Eukaryota > Metazoa > Arthropoda > Malacostraca > Decapoda > Parastacidae > Cherax > Cherax quadricarinatus. Next base: position 31,689,839 of record NC_091311.1, on the reverse strand, counting down.
TTGTATAAAACTTGGTAATAAATACCGACAAGTTGGTTTAGAAAAACACGTAAGCAAACACTAGGACATATTTATTAGAAAACGTTTCGGTCCTGGGACCTTGATCACTTCTAAGATACAGAGGTTGAAAGACAGTATGCATAGGCGGAGAGAAAGGTGTGAGTGACACATGGTGACCTGAAGAATGCCATGTTGGGATGAGGACGGGTAGGCGATGAGATCATGTGACTCCTGTGCTGCTGGGTAGGTGCTGCTTTGCCTGGTTGAGTATCATGTATGATAATGTCTTGGAAATTTTGTGGTTTCCAGTGTTACGTACTACTGTGTCGGTGACGGCTTTTAGCGAGGCTTCTAGACACCGTTGGCGTCTAAGGTCTTGTTCGGTGAGAACGAGTTCTGTCTCATCCCAGTTCATCAGATTCCCTGTGGAGTCTCTGTGGAGGACAAAGGCGTACCTTAAGTCATCTCTGTGACTGGCATATCGATGCTCGTTCAGGTGGACCTCAAGATCTCTGCCTGTGTCGCCTACATATTTCTTGGGACAGAATCCACAGGGAATGGAATAGACGCCTACTGTGGAAGTTAGAGGTGTGGGGCTGCGTTTCGTAGCAGGCGATGCAAAATACCCCCAATTAAAAGTAGGGGCGCCATTGGTACACTAAGAGAAAACACCATAAGTGTCCGGGGCCCAAGACTGTTCAACAGCCTCCCACCAAGCATAAGGGGAATTATCAATAAACCCCTGGCTGCCTTCAAGAGAGAGCTGGACAGATACCTAAAGTCAGTGCCGGATCAGCCGGGCTATGCTTCGTACGTTGGACTGCTTGCGGCCAGCAGTAACACCCTGGTTGATCAGGCCCTGATCCACCGGGAGGCCTGGTCGTGGACCGGGCCGCGGGGGCGTTGATCCCCGGAATAACCTCCAGGTAGACTCCAGGTAGGTCTTTGATAGAGGATGTGTTTTTGGTAGCAACATTTATGTTACTCTTACCAAGTGCCCGGCGAGTATTCGTGGCAACATCACCAGTGTGGAATTCTTCAGGTCATCATCCGTCAATCACACCTCACTCTCCATCTGTATATACTGTATGTTAGAAGTGATCAAGGTCCCAGGACCGAAACGTTTTCTAATAAATATGTCCTAGTGTTTTCTTACGTCTTTCTCTAAACCAACTTACCTGCCTACATACCTACCTACCTACCTGCTTACCTACTTACCCACCAGAATACCTATTCCCAACCTTTCTCCCGCCTCTCTTAACTTTCACCCTCCCTCCCTCCCTCGACCCACTATAACTCACACTTTCCATCTATCTTCGCCAAGCTTATTTCAAACCACTAAAACTATCGAATATCTGTGATTTACCTGTGACGTCCCACACAAACCAATGTACAGCCCACCATCGCCCTGGTCTGGGACTCCCTGCCAGGACCAGTGAACAGCCCACCACCGCCCTGGTCTGGGACTCCCTGCCAGGACCATTGGACAGCCCACCACCGCCCTGGTCTGGGACTCCCTACCAGGACCATTGGACAGCCCGCCACTGCCCTGGTCCGGGGCTCCCTGCCAGGACCATTGGACAGCCCGCCACCACCCTGATCGCTGGGGAAATAGGAAAATATATCATAAGTTGAATGTCATAGAGTTAACATTAGTTAGTCAGATGTTAAAGCCATTTTCACGGTGATTCGTTCCCCTCTATATATCAAGCTCTGAGACTGTTGTCCCATCCCTCTCCCCTAACTCACTCTCACACACGCAACCCTGGTGTCTCGCACCAACAGTGATAAACGTGTGGATTTGAACGTTTGTATGAGCTTTCCAACGCAAGCCAGCGAACGTTAACAAAGTGACGTTTGGAATCACATATGAATATTAACGTGGTAAAATAAAGTTAGCTTGTCCACTCACACACACACACACACACACACACACACACAGTACAGTTAGTGGTAGACTTAGCCTGGGGTCTTGTATAGCGGCAGCAGGTCTTAAGACTGGAGGGTGGGCCAGTCTTCAGCCATCCACATCCACTAACAACTTACTCCACCATCTGATAAAGAGAGTCTCAGTGGGTGGCAAGGACCTGTTTATATCAGTCACACCCATGGCACCTTTCATCATTCATAGTTAAGATCGAAGTACAAGATCGCCTTTGTTCTTCTAGTTGAGGCCTAATGGTGGTCAAACAGCATCCGAAGGTCCCAACAGATTTCTTTAGATGAATACAGGCGATTATAACACCGGAGACAGTAGAAAGGGAGAGGTAATTTTAAGGGATCATTCCCTGTCTTGACACCTATGTGTTGCATGTGTGTCTAGCTCATGAGTCGGCTAACACCTAGGCAGCTACTTACTTCTAGGTGAGCAGGTGTAAAGGAACATACTCAACGATTCCACTTGCGTCAGGACTGAACCGGGGTCCACTTAGTTGTGAGCCAAGGACGCTACCACTTGAGCCATGCGCTCCCTCCTTCCACTCTGGCGATTGAATCCAAGTGGCACTCCACTTTAACTGTCATTCCAGTCTGTTGCTTCTCTATTTATGTCTTTACTCTCTTTTGTTTTGCAACCAGTTTTATCCACCCCAGTATTCTGCCAGATTATTTTTTCTTATTATATTCACTGAAACGCGCTAAACCCTCAGAGGTCATGCATTCTCTGGTGTTTTGTCAGAAATATAATTTCCTTAGGTAAACTCGTGTCAGGTTTCTTCTAGTTTTGCTGGAAAACATTTGTTTCTCTCTCCATCATCAATACAGGTTTAGAGCTTCTTTTAAAGAGGCGACTAAAATGCCGGTAGCAAAGGGTTAGTAACCCTTCTCCTTTTTCTTTTTAGGTCACCCTGCCTCGGTGGGATACGGCTGGTTCATTGAAAAAAAATACAATCAACTACGAGTTGTTCCTCTAAAACAGGCTGCCAGTTCCACTGCAAAGCCGCTTCACTTAAGGTATTGCGCCACCGTCAGTCGCTTGCCTTCTTCTCCCCAACCTCTAGCTCTCACCCACCCTACCTGACATGTTTATACTGCCTGCCCGTTCACCTGCACTCCAGCAATACCTTCAATCTTCCGCCTGGCGTCACAGTTATTTTCCAGAAGCTCCAGCGAGAATTCTCCCCTCCTCCCACCCCTTGTCCCTCCTCCCACACCACCGACTAGACGAGCGACCACACTTCGACTTGCTTTACGGTTATTCCTCCATAAGAACCCCCTTCTCCAACCCCGGCTGACTCAATTCCCCAACAATGGTCCAAGAGCTTCCACGGTCCCCTGGGGACCGTAGCCCTTCACCTCCCACGGATCAATCCCCGCTCACGGGAGAATTCTCATCCTCCTTTAGAGAACCTCGCTCCTATCCGTAACATCAAGAAAGACTTAACGTAAATCCGACACTTCCCATCTCCTTCTTGAGACGAGTCCTCGGCCTCGTCTCCGTCTTCCCCGTTGACAGTCATGGCGGCTATATCATGCCCCGGATTTGTCACCTGTTCTCCCAGGCTCCAAGACTTGGGCTATTGGCCGGAGAAGAATGGAGAGTTTTCTTCGCTTTTTCTCATTCTTGCCTTTTATGTTATCAGCAGATGGTAGTTGTGCTTTGAAATATGACATGACAGACAGAGAGAGGGAGAGGGAGAGAGAGAAAGAGAGAGAGAGAGAGAGAGAGAGAGAGAGAGAGAGAGAGAGAGAGAGAGAGAGAGAGAGAGAGAGAGAGAGAGAGAGAGAGAGAGAGAGAGAGAGAGAGAGAGATAATAATAATAATAATAATAATAATAAGAAGAAGAAGAAGAAGGAGAAGAAGAAGAAGAAGAAGAAGAAGAATGGAAAGAGGTGTTTTAGAAGTTAACTTCTGCCTGCCGGCACCTCCCAGACACCGGATCATAATAATAAGTTACTTAGAGGAAAAGCAGCAGTAGGTAGGTAGTTATGTATGTAGGTAGGTGGGTAGACAAGTAGGTAGGTAGGTGGGTTGGTAGGCAGCAGGTAGGTAGGTAGGTGGGTTGGTAGGCAGCAGGTAGGTAGGTGGGTTGGTAGGCAGCAGGTAGGTAGGTGGGTAGGCAGGTAGGTAAGTAGGTGGGTAGGTAGATAGGTGAGCAGGTAGCTAGGTGGATAGGGTGGGTGGGTAGGGTGGGTGGGTGAGTAGATGCGTGGGTGGTAGGGTGGGTGGGAGGGTGGTGATGGGTGGAGTGGGAGTGGGTGGGTGGGTGGGTTGGGATGGAGGTAGGGTGATGGGTATGTGGGTGGGTGGGTGGGGTGGGCTTAGGGTGGGAGGGTGGGTGGGTGGGTGGGAGGTGGGTAAGTGGGAGGGTGGGTATGGAGTGAATGGGTAGTGTGGGTGGGTGGAGGGTGGGAGGTGGGTCGGTGGCGGAGTGGGTTAGGTGGGTGGGTGGTGGGTGGGTGGGTGGGAGGTGGGTGGGTGGAGGTAGGGTGGGTGGGTGGGTGGTGGGTGGGTGGGTGGGTGGGTGGGTGGGTAGTGGGTGGGTGGGTGGGTGGGTGGGTGAGTAGATGCGTGGGTGGGTAGGTGGGTGGGTGGTGGGTGAATGGGTGGGAAGAGTGGATAGGTGGGTGGGTGGATGGGTGGGTGGGTGGCTGGGTGGGTTGGTGGGTGGATGGATGGGTGGTGGGTGGGTGGGTGGGAGTGAATGGGTGGGTGGATGAGCAGGTAGAAGTGGGAGGTGGGTGGGCAGGTGGGTGGGTGGGTGGAGTGGGTGGGAGGTGGGTGGAGTGTAGTGGGTAGGTGTGTGGGTGGGTGGGTGGGTGGGTGGATGGGTGGGAGCAGTGGGTGGGTGGATGGAGGGTGGGTGGGTGGGTGTGTGGGTAAGTGGGTGGGTGTGGAGGTGGGTGGATGGGTGGGTGGATGGGTGGGTGGGTGGGTATGGGTGGGTGGGTGGGTGGGTGGGTGGGTAGATGTAAGTGGGTGGGAGGGTGGGTGGGTGGGTAAATGGGTGCGTGGGGTGGATGGGTGGGTAGGGTGGTGGATGGGTGCGTGGGAGTGGGTGGTTGGGTGGATAGGTGGGTGGGTTGATGGGTGGTGGAGATGGGTGCGTGGATGGGTACGTGGGTGGGTGGAGGTTAGGTGGATAGGTAGGTGGGTAGGGTAGGGTGGGTGGGTAGGTAGATGGGTAGGATGTATAAGCATGGGCAAGTGGGTAAGGGTAGGATAGGTGAATGTGTGTGGGTAGGGTGGGTAAATTTAAATAGGCGGGTAGGTGGGTAAAGTAGGGTGGGAGTAGATGGGTATGTGGGTAGTGGGAGGTGGGTCAGGTGGGTGGGAGGCGGGTGGGTAGATAAGTGGGTGGGAGTGGAGTGGGTTGGGAGGTTGGGGTGGGTGGGTAGGGTGGGTGGGTGGGTGGGTGGGTGGGTGGGTGAGGCAGGTGGGTGGGTGGGTGGGTGGGTAGGGTGGGTGGGTGGGTGGAGTGGATGCGTGGGTAGGTGGGTGGGTGGGTGGGTGGGTAGGATGGGTGGGTGGGATGGGTGGGTGGGTGGGTTGATGGGGAGGTGGGTAGATGGGTGTGTGGGTGGGTGGGTGGAGTGATGGGCGGGTGGGTGGGTGGTGGGTGGGATGGAGGGCAGGTGGGTAAGTAGTGGGTGGATGGGTATGTGGGTGGGTGGGTGGGTGGGTAGGGTGGAGCGGTTGAGTGGGTGGAGTGGGTGGGTGGAGGTGGGTAGGTGGGTGGGTGGTGGGTAGGTAGGTGGGTGGGTGGGTGGGTAGGTGGGTGGGTGGGTGGGTGGGTGGGTGGGTGGGAGTGGGTGGGTGGGTGGGTGGGTGGGAGTGGATGCGTGGGTGGGAGTGGGTGGGTGGGTGGGTGGATGGGTGGGAAGTGGATGGGTGGGTGGGTGGATGGTGGGTGTGGGTAGGGCTGGTGGGTGGGAGGTGGGATGGAGTGGGTGGGTGATGGTGGGTGGGTGGATGGGTGGGTGGATGAGCAGGATGAAGTGGGAGGTGGGTGGGCAGGTGGGTGGGTGGTGGGTGGGTGGGTGGGTGGGTGGGTAGTGGGTGAAGTGGGTGGGTATGTGGGTGGGTGGGTAGGTGGGTGGGTGGGTGGGTGAAGTGGGTGGGTGGTTGGGCGGATGGGTGGGAGGTGGTAAACAGGTAGATAAACAGGTAGGTAAACAGGTAGATATGTAGATAGATAAATGGGTAGATAGATATTAAGGTAGGCAGATAGGTACGTACGTACGTAGATAGGAAAGTATATTGAAAATTAAATGTTAGGTAGCAGTGCTTCATAAACTGCACCTGGTTCTTCTTGAGGTCTTCTCACGGCTATCTCTCTCTCTCTCTCTCTCTCTCTCTCTCTCTCTCTCTCTCTCTCTCTCTCTCTCTCTCTCTCTCTCTCTCTCTCTCTCTCTCTCTCTCTCTCTCTCTCTCTCTCCCCCTCTCTCTCTCTCTCTCGTCTCATACCATTAGTGATTCTCCCGCAGCAGCGAGTGCAATAAGCCATGCAGTTGGTATCATAGACATATAACATGGCAACACTTGACTCACTTAATACCCTGAGCAGGTTACTGAGAGCCGAGATAATCATTAGATAAACCAGACATGTAAATGTGGTACATCTTAGATATTCTAAATGTGTAAATATGATTTATATTAGATATCGCAAGCATGTGACTTAGCATAACGATAGATATAAGAAATCCCAGACATGTTCCTCGTAATAATGTATATTGCAATATTACATCTCTCGTGCAAGTAATGGTGAATGTGGCTTTTTTTTTTTTTAGAAACTGCTGCGGTGGGAAACGGCATGTGCTAAAAAATATTCTCTATATTTTTATCTACATTGCTTACACAATTTTATAATGAGACTCTCTCTCTCTCTCTCTCTCTCTCTCTCTCTATATATATATATATATATATATATATATATATATATATATATATATATATGTATATATATATATATATATATATATATATATATATATATATATATATATATATATATATATATATATATATAGAGAGAGAGAGAGAGAGAGAGAGAGAGAGTAGGCTTATAGCAGCGATTCTCCCTGAACAACTTAGGGACAAGATTGGAGTCCAGGACCAAAAGTTCATTGACGGAGCCATGATCTGGGATAATCTAACGGGCTCTGAAACCAGACCTGCTCCCCCCAACAACTACAAACAATCGCACTGGGATGGTCCAATAGTGGAAAATATAGCCTCAATAATACTTCAGAGTGTGTCAGGGAAGGATAGAGCCCGCCTCCTGGCAGTGAGAGCTCCTCATGCAGGGGATTTTCTGTTGGCTGTTCCCAACTCCAGCCTTGGCACACGCCTCGACCCACAGACCATCCGCATCGGTGTTGCCCTTCGACTTGCCGCCCCTATTCTCGCCGAACACAGGTGTATTTGTGGCAGTGAAGCAGCAGACCGATTCGGGTACCATGGTCTTGTGTGCCGTAAATCCGAGGGAAAGATTGCAAGACATGAGGAGGTTAATAACATTATCAAGAGGAGCCTCACAACAGCCGGATGCCCAGCATCAAGGGAGCCACTCCAGCTATGCAGATCTGATGGCAGCCAGAAGCTTCCAGATGGTATCACCCTTCAAGCCTGGACAGATGGGAAGCAGGTGGTGTGGGACTATACATGTGCATCTACCTTGGCTAATACCTATCTCCAATACACCAGGGAGGAAGGAGGGGCAGCTGCCAGCTTCAGGGAGTCCCAAAAGTCTAGAACATATGGAGAACTTGCCCATCATTATATGTTTGTTCCCATAGGCTCAGAGACCCTTGGCTCATGGGGAAAGAATGCATCTAAATTCCTTAAGGAGCTTGGAAAAAGACTCATCAGGGTAACTAGGGATCCCAGGGCAGCTAGTTTTCTGTTCCAACGGCTCAGTGCGGCTGTTCAAAGGGGCAATGCCTGCTGTATTTTGGGTACACGCCCCAGCTCTGAGGAGCTGGATGAGATTTTCGGCCTATAATCGGTGATAAACACATAACAACATGTACCGTATATGTCACCTTTATATCAACAATTTATCTCTTAAATCTTTTGTACCATATTATGTAATAAAATATTCCTACTGGTAAAAAAAAAAATATGAAAAGATGGGATGGTAGGGAAAGTGGAATATTTAAACGGCTTCAGGAAGAAATCCAAATATTCATCCTTGAAGC
>NC_091311.1:31664200-31679200 GCF_038502225.1 Cherax quadricarinatus | reverse complement strand
TGGTGTCTTTTGTCTGTCTCATAAATATGCAAAATTATAGGTACGTCTTGCTACTTCTACTTACACTTAGGTCACACTACACATATGTGTACAAGCATATATATACACACGCCTCTGGGTTTTCTTCTATTTTCTTTCTAATTCTTGTTCCTGTTTATTTCCTCTTATCTCCATGGGGAAGTGGAACAGAATTCTTCCTCTGTAAGCCACGCGTGTCGTAAGAGGCGACTAAAATGCCGGAAGCAAGGGGCTAGTAACCCCTTTTCCTGAATATATTACTAAATTTAAAAGGAGAAACTTTAGTTTTTTCTTTTGGGCCACCCCACCTCGGTGGGATATGGCTGGTATGTTGAAAGAAAAAAAAAAAAAAAAAATATATATATATATATATATATATATATATATATATATATATATATATATATATATATATATATATATATATATATATATATATATATATATGTATATATATATATATATGTATATATATATATATATATATATATATATATATATATATATATATATATATATATATATATATATATATATATATATATATATATATATATATGTATATATATATATATATATATATATATATATATATATATATATATATATATATATATATATATATGACATATATATATGCATGCAGGGCAAAGCTCCTGTTCATGGGCGACTTTAACCACAAAGAGATCGATTGGGAGAACTTGGAGCCACATGGGGGCCAAGATACATGGAAGGCTAAAATGATGGAGGTGGTACTGGAAAACTTCATGTACCAACACGTAAGGGACACTACAAGAGAGAGAGGAGAGGATGAACCAGCAAGACTGGACTTAGTATTCACCTTGAGTAGTGCAGATATAGAGGACATCACATATGAAAGACCCTTTGTGGCCAGCGATCATGTGGTTTTAAGCTTCGAATACACAATAGAGCTACAAGTGGAGGGGAAGCAGGAAGGCCAGGGCGAATGAAGCCAAACTACAAGGAAGGGGACTACACGGGAATGAGGAACTTCCTGAATGGGGTTCAGTGGGACAGAGAACTGGCACGGAAGCCAGTTAATGAGATGATGGAATATGCAGCAACAATATGCAAGGAGGCTGAGGAGAGGTTTCTACCCAAGGGCAACAGGAATAATGAAAAAGCCAGGATGAGCCCATGGTTCACCCAAAGGTGCAGGGAGGCAAAAACCAAGTGTGCTAGGGAATGGAAGAAATATAGAAGGCAAAGGACCCAGGAGAATAAGGAGAGCAGTCGTAGAGCCAGAAACGAATGTGCACAGATAGGAAGGGAGGCCCAACGACAATATGAAAACGACATAGCAGCGAAAGCCAAATCTGACCCGAAACTGTTATACAGCCACATCAGGAGGAAAACAACAGTCAAGGACCAGGTAATCAGGCTAAGGAAGGAAGGAGGAGAGACAACAACAAATGACCGTGAAGTATGTGAGGAACTTAACAAGAGATTCAAAGAAGTGTTCACAGAGGAGACAGAAGGGGCTCCAGAAAGACGGAGAGGTGGGGCACACCACCATGTGCTGGACACAGTGCACACAACCGAGGAAGAAGTGAAGAGGCTTCTGAGTGAGCTAGATACCTCAAGAGCAATGGGGCCAGATAACATCTCTCCATGGGTCCTGAGGGAGGGAGCAGAGGCGCTATGTGTACCCCTAGCAACAATATTTAATACATCTATCGAAACAGAGAGATTGCCTGAGGCATGGAAGACAGCAAATGTAGTCCCAATCTTTAAAAAAGGAGACAGACATGAAGCACTAAACTACAGACCAGTATCACTAACATGTATAGTATGCAAAATCATGGAGAAGATTATCAGGAGAAGAGTGGTGGAACACCTAGAAAGGAATGATCTCATCAACAGCAGCCAACATGGTTTCAGGGACGGGAAATCCTGTGTCACGAACCTACTGAAGTTCTATGACATGGTGACAGCAGTAAGACACGAGAGAGAGGGGTGGGTGGATTGCATATTCATGGACTGCAAGAAGGCGTTTGACACAGTTCCACTCAAGAGATTAGTGCAAAAACTGGAGGACCAAGCAGAGATAACAGGGAAGGCACTACAATGGATCAGGGATTACTTGTCAGGAAGACAGCAGCGAGTCATGGTACGTAGCGAGGTGTCAGAGTGGGCACCTGTGACCAGCGGGGTCCCACAGGGGTCAGTCCTAGGACCAGTGCTGTTTCTGGTATTTGTGAACGACATGACGGAAGGAATAGACTCTGAGGTGTCCCTGTTTGCAGATGACGTGAAGTTGATGAGAAGAATTCACTCGATCGAAGACCAGGCAGAACTACAAAGGGATCTGGACATGCTGCAGACCTGGCCCAGCAATTGGCTCCTGGAGTTCAATCCCACCAAGTGCAAAGTCATGAAGATTGGGGAAGGGCAAAGAAGACCGCATACGGAGTACAGTCTAGGGGGCCAGAGATTACATACCTCACTCAAGGAAAAAGATCTTGGGGTGAGTATAACACCAGGCACATCTCCTGAAGCGCACATCAACCAAATAACGGCTGCTGGGCGCCTAGCAAATCTCAGAACAGCATTCCGACACCTTAATAAGGAATCGTTCAGGACCGTGTACACCGTGTACGTTAGGCCCATATTGGAGCATGCTGCACCAGTTTGGAACCCACACCTAGCCAAGCACGTAAAGAAACTAGAGAAAGTGCAAAGGTTTGCAACGAGACTAGTCCATTAACTAAGAGGTATGTCCTACGAGGAGAGGTTAAGGGAAATCAACTTGACGACACTGGAGGACAGGAGAGATAGGGGGGACATGATAACGACATACAAAATACTGAGAGGAATTGACAAGGTGGACAAAGACATGATGTTCCAGAGATTGGACACAGTAACAAGGGGACACAGTTGGAAGTTGAAGACACAGATGAATCACAGGGATGTTAGGAAGTATTTCTTCAGCCACAGAGTAGTCAGGAAGTGGAATAGTTTGGGAAGCGATGTATTGGAGGCAGGATCCATACATAGCTTTAAGCAGAGGTATGATAAAGCTCACGGTTCAGGGAGAGTGACCTAGTAGCGACCAGTGAAGAGGCGGGGCCAGGTGCTCGGACTCGACCCCTGCAACCTCAACTGGGTGAGTACAACTAGGTGAGTACACACACGCACACACACACACACACACACACACACACACACACACACACACACACACACACACACACACACACACACACACAATAACAACACTGCGATTAGTCAAGGAGTCGAACCAATGCTGCTTTGGCCTGCCTCATGGTGGGCGAAAACTCATGAAGCCTTAATGCACGGGTTAGGTAGGGTAGGTAGGTAGGCGGGAAGGTGTGGATTGTGTGGTGCCGTGGATTAAGGCGTCAAAAGTTTTCGCTCACCATGAGGCAGGCCAAACAGCATGGGTTCGACTCCTTGACTAGACGCAGTGTTGTTATTGATCAATACCACTTATTCATAGCTATAATAATAATATATATATATATATATATATATATATACACACACACATGTTAATAAACATATTTTTGGAAGGCGCTAACTCACTTGGAGAAAATGAAGACAATATTTTTTTATGTCTACAACGAAGGTCCTCATCTGTAAACTGCTGATGAAGGCCTCAGTTTGAGACTGAAATATGCAGTATTCTTCTCATCTTCTGTTTTATGGTCTCCCTGTGGGTTCGTTTATATCACTAACCAGTGTTTATTACACCCTTGAATTTGAATATTCAGACAGATTTTTTTTTTTTTTGGGGGGGGGGATCCCTAAAACACGAATTAAAGTGTATATATGTTTATATACCTTGAAAATATATACACGAGACAACCAGAAAGAAAGACAACTTGCCTCATTCTTCGACAGGAAGACAGGAAGAGGCTGATGTTATCTCCGTCAAAACAAGAACAATATTTCCATTTTTCCACAGAGATGACAGGACGTTATTAAATGTTACGATAACGTAAAAAAAAAAATTAACACGACACAAGATAAGCGACGTGGAAAATTATAGTGTAATGCTGAGAAAAAGTTCTCTACAGAATATAATTTATGATACTTTGGACAGTAGTGAAAGATATTAATGACGATAGTAATAGACGTATAAAAAAATGTTAATGGAATTCTGTTTTCGTTAATGGCAGTAGTGATACGATTTATTTGTATATAAAATTGAATAAGATAAGGGAGCCGGAGATAATGACATTTTAGTGTATTATTATTCAGTGTGGTCTGATAAATTGGCTTATTAGGTTTAATTTGGTCTATCATCTACACTACTCATTAAGGCTACCTGTCATCTGTGTACCGGTGATTAGAGTAAACCCTCAGTGTATATACAGTGAGAGGTATAGACCTCTCGATGTATATACAGTGGGATGTATATACAATGTATATGCAATCGATGTATATACAATCATTGACATAAATCTCTCGTATGCATATATATCTATGTATATATGCGGAGAGATAAGCAGCTCTTCATGTAAATATACGGAGACATAAGGACCTCTCGATATATATATATATATATATATATATATTTATATATCTATATATATATATATATATATTTATATATGTATATATATATATATATATTTATATATGTATATATATATATATATATATTTATATATGAATATATATATTTATATATGTATATATATATATATATATATATATATATATATATATATATATATATATATATATAGAGAGAGAGAGAGAGAGAGAGAGAGAGAGAGAGAGAGAGAGAGAGAGAGAGAGAGAGAGAGAGAGAGAGAGAGAGAGAGACAGAGAGACAGAGAGAGAGAGACAGAGAGAGAGAGAGACGTCTCTCGGTGCATATACAATGAGTGATATACACCCTTATTACACCTGTATTCCTGTGTAAATACATCGATAAATACAAGCACACCTCGGTATATATTTCTGACGGAGAAATACGCACCTCTTATTGAATATTCACTATGAGATGTATAACCTGGGATCATGATCTGGCAGAAATTTTAGTCACTTTCAGCGCTTTAATGTAACCTCAGTTAGAGTAAGTTCATACGACAACCCAGGTACTGTTGCCGCCTTGAATGCTGAGGAAGAGTGAGTGGCGTAACAATATTTCGTATTTGAAGGATTTGTGAGCAGGTGGGAAAAGATAGATTTCGAGCCCTTGGGAGAGAAGGATTAAAAGGCTCTAATAAATTAATATTTTGAGCATCTGGGGGTTAAGAAGGATTTCCAGCATCACAGATAAGAGGGATTTTGTCAAACTGGGAAAAGCGGATTTTTAGGCCTTCGTATGAGAAGCATTTAGTTGGCCTAAGATAAGAAAGATTTTTGAGAATGTGCGATAAGAAGAATTTTAAGCGCTTGAGGAAGAAGCTAATTAAAGGTATTCTCACGAAGATGATGTCACATTTTTTCTGCTATAGACTTTTTTCACGCGTCTCATTATTTTGTCTAGAGTAAATTAAATTAATCCACCTCAAAGAAATCGTTCCAAGAGTACACATGTTCTTCAAGAGTACGTACGTTTTTTATGATCACACACGTTCTTCAAGAGTACATACATTCTTCAAGAGTGCATATATTCTCCAAGAGTACATACGTTCTCCAGTACTACATAAGTTCTCTAAGAGTATATACGTACGCCAAGAGTACATACGTTCTTCAAGAGTACATATATAATACTTGAAAACTATTTCCATGTTTTCTCAGTATAGTTTCCTTATCACAGTAATGAGAAAGATTGTTCCCAAAAGGCTTGTGAAAGCAGTGAGACGTTAGATCTGTAAAAATGGCCAAACTTCTTGCTGTGTACATGATCTTAGCCTGACTATGATACTGTCAGGGAAGAGGGGTAAATAAGGGGAAATGTCGGTAGAGAGAGGACGATGGTGGCGAGGAGAGGGTGATAGTGCGGAGGGAAGGGAGGGTGATGGTGGGGAAGGAAGAGAGGGTGATGGTGGGGAGGGAAGGGAGGGTGATGGTGGGAGGGAAGTGTGATGGTGGGGAAGGAAGAGAGGGTGATGGTGGGGAAGGAAGGGAGGGTGATGGTGGGGAAGGAAGTGTGATGGTGAGGAAGGACGGGAGGGTGATGGTGGGGAAGGAATGGAGGGTGATGGTGGGGAAGAAAGGGAGGGTGATGGTGGGGAAGGAAGGGAGTGTGATGGTGGGGGAGGAAGGGAGGATGATGGTGGGGAAGGGAGGGCGATGGTGGGGAAGGAAGGGTGATGGTGGGGAAGGGAGGGTGATTATGGGGAAGGAAGGGAGGATGATGGTGGGGAAGGGAGGGTGATGATGATGAAGGAAGGGAGGACGATGGTAGGGAAGGGAGGGTGATGGCGGGGAAGGAAGAGAAGGATGGTGGTGGGGAAGGATGGGAGGGTAATGGTGGGGAAGGAAGGGAGGGTAATGGTGGTTAATGGAGGGTGATAGTCTGAAAGGAAGGAAAATTGATAGTGGGGAAGGAAGAGAAGGATGATGGTGGGGAAGGTAGGGAGAGTGAGGGTGGGGAAGGAAGGGAGGGTGATTGTGGGGAAGGAAGAGGTGATAGTTGGGAAGAGGGAGGCAGAGAAGGAGGTCCAGACTGTAGTGAGTGGGGGGATGAGGGTGTATTAATTATAACCATTAACAAGCATTAAACTCACTGTGGTCACACAACGTTCAAATTTTAATGAATGAGAAAATACTGCCAACATTTCCCCAACAGAAATGCTGGACTTGTCTATGGAGTGTGTTTGGTAGACAATATTCATTAAGACACATACCATAGAGTGTGTTTGGTAGACAATATTCATTAAGACACATACCATAGAGTGTGTTTGGTAGACAATATTCATTAAGACACATACCATAGAGTGTGTTTGGTAGACAGTATTCATTAAGACACATACCATAGAGTGTGCTTGGTAGACAATATTCATTAAGACACATACCATAGAGTGTGCTTGGTAGACAGTATTCATTAAGACACATACCATGGAGTGTGTTTGGTAGACAGTATTCATTAAGACACATACCATAGAGTGTGCTTGGTAGACAATATTCATTAAGACACATACCATAGAGTGTGCTTGGTAGACAGTATTCATTAAGACACATACCATAGAGTGTGCTTGGTAGACAATATTCATTAAGACACATACCATAGAGTGTGCTTGGTAGACAGTATTCATTAAGACACATACCATGGAGTGTGTTTGGTAGACAGTATTCATTAAGACACATACCATAGAGTGTGCTTGGTAGACAATATTCATTAAGACACATACCATAGAGTGTGCTTGGTAGACAGTATTCATTAAGACACATACCATAGAGTGTGCTTGGTAGACAGTATTCATTAAGACACATACCATAGAGTGTGCTTGGTAGACAGTATTCATTAAGACACATACCATAGAGTGTGCTTGGTAGACAGTATTCATTCAGACACATACCATGGAGTGTGTTTGGTAGACAATATTCATTAAGACACATACCATAGAGTGTGCTTGGTAGACAATATTCATTAAGACACATACCATAGAGTGTGCTTGGTAGACAATATTCATTAAGACACATACCATAGAGTGTGCTTGGTAGACAATATTCATTAAGACACATACCATAGAGTGTGCTTGGTAGACAATATTCATTAAGACACATACCATAGAGTGTGCTTGGTAGACAGTATTCATTAAGACACATACCATAGAGTGTGCTTGGTAGACAGTATTCATTAAGACACATACCATAGAGTGTGCTTGGTAGACAGTATTCATTCAGACACATACCATGGAGTGTGTTTGGTAGACAATATTCATTAAGACACATACCATAGAGTGTGCTTGGTAGACAATATTCATTAAGACACATACCATAGAGTGTGCTTGGTAGACAATATTCATTAAGACACATACCATAGAGTGTGCTTGGTAGACAATATTCATTAAGACACATACCATAGAGTGTGCTTGGTAGACAGTATTCATTAAGACACATACCATAGAGTGTGCTTGGTAGACAGTATTCATTCAGACACATACCATGGAGTGTGTTTGGTAGACAATATTCATTAAGACACATACCATAGAGTGTGCTTGGTAGACAATATTCATTAAGACACATACCATAGAGTGTGCTTGGTAGACAATATTCATTAAGACACATACCATAGAGTGTGCTTGGTAGACAATATTCATTAAGACACATACCATAGAGTGTGCTTGGTAGACAGTATTCATTAAGACACATACCATAGAGTGTGCTTGGTAGACAGTATTCATTCAGACACATACCATGGAGTGTGTTTGGTAGACAATATTCATTAAGACACATACCATAGAGTGTGCTTGGTAGACAATATTCATTAAGACACATACCATAGAGTGTGCTTGGTAGACAATATTCATTAAGACACATACCATAGAGTGTGCTTGGTAGACAATATTCATTAAGACACATACCATAGAGTGTGCTTGGTAGACAATATTCATTAAGACACATACCATAGAGTGTGCTTGGTAGACAATATTCATTAAGACACATACCATAGAGTGTGCTTGGTAGACAATATTCATTAAGACACATACCATAGAGTGTGCTTGGTAGACAATATTCATTAAGACACATACCATAGAGTGTGCTTGGTAGACAATATTCATTAAGACACATACCATAGAGTGTGCTTGGTAGACAATATTCATTAAGACACATACCATAGAGTGTGCTTGGTAGACAATATTCATTAAGACACATACCATAGAGTGTGCTTGGTAGACAATATTCATTAAGACACATACCATAGAGTGTGCTTGGTAGACAATATTCATTAAGACACATACCATAGAGTGTGCTTGGTAGACAATATTCATTAAGACACATACCATAGAGTGTGCTTGGTAGACAATATTCATTAAGACACATACCATAGAGTGTGCTTGGTAGACAATATTCATTAAGACACATACCATAGAGTGTGCTTGGTAGACAATATTCATTAAGACACATACCATAGAGTGTGCTTGGTAGACAATATTCATTAAGACACATACCATAGAGTGTGCTTGGTAGACAATATTCATTAAGACACATACCATAGAGTGTGCTTGGTAGACAATATTCATTAAGACACATACCATAGAGTGTGCTTGGTAGACAATATTCATTAAGACACATACCATAGAGTGTGCTTGGTAGACAATATTCATTAAGACACATACCATAGAGTGTGCTTGGTAGACAATATTCATTAAGACACATACCATAGAGTGTGCTTGGTAGACAATATTCATTAAGACACATACCATAGAGTGTGCTTGGTAGACAATATTCATTAAGACACATACCATAGAGTGTGCTTGGTAGACAGTATTCATTAAGACACATACCATAGAGTGTGCTTGGTAGACAATATTCATTAAGACACATACCATAGAGTGTGCTTGGTAGACAATATTCATTAAGACACATACCATAGAGTGTGCTTGGTAGACAATATTCATTAAGACACATACCATAGAGTGTGCTTGGTAGACAATATTCATTAAGACACATACCATAGAGTGTGCTTGGTAGACAATATTCATTAAGACACATACCATAGAGTGTGCTTGGTAGACAATATTCATTAAGACACATACCATAGAGTGTGCTTGGTAGACAATATTCATTAAGACACATACCATAGAGTGTGCTTGGTAGACAGTATTCATTAAGACACATACCATAGAGTGTGCTTGGTAGACAATATTCATTAAGACACATACCATAGAGTGTGCTTGGTAGACAATATTCATTAAGACACATACCATAGAGTGTGCTTGGTAGACAATATTCATTAAGACACATACCATAGAGTGTGCTTGGTAGACAATATTCATTAAGACACATACCATAGAGTGTGCTTGGTAGACAATATTCATTAAGACACATACCATAGAGTGTGCTTGGTAGACAATATTCATTAAGACACATACCATAGAGTGTGCTTGGTAGACAATATTCATTAAGACACATACCATAGAGTGTGCTTGGTAGACAATATTCATTAAGACACATACCATAGAGTGTGCTTGGTAGACAATATTCATTAAGACACATACCATAGAGTGTGCTTGGTAGACAGTATTCATTAAGACACATACCATAGAGTGTGCTTGGTAGACAATATTCATTAAGACACATACCATAGAGTGTGCTTGGTAGACAGTATTCATTAAGACACATACCATAGAGTGTGCTTGGTAGACAGTATTCATTAAGACACATACCATAGAGTGTGCTTGGTAGACAGTATTCATTAAGACACATACCATAGAGTGTGCTTGGTAGACAGTATTCATTAAGACACATACCATAGAGTGTGCTTGGTAGACAGTATTCATTAAGACACATACCATAGAGTGTGCTTGGTAGACAGTATTCATTAAGACACATACCATAGAGTGTGCTTGGTAGACAGTATTCATTCAGACATATACCATGGAGTGTGTTTGGTAGACAATATTCATTAAGACACATACCATAGAGTGTGTGTGGTAGACAGTATTCATTCATTAAACAGATACCTAAAGTCAGTACCCTATCAGCCGTGCTGTGGTTCGTACGTTGGACTACTTGCAGCCAGCAGCCTGGTTGATCAGGCTCTGAACCACCGGGAGGACTGGTCAAGGACTGGGCCGCGGGGGCGTTGACCCCGGAAACACCCTCCAGGTATACTCCAGGTAGACAGTCCATGGAATCTCTCCAACAACGCAAAGGTGACCCTGGTTATTGGGTTGGAGACGGAGGAAAGGATGAGTGGATGAGGGGCCTGGGAAGGGACTCCTCTCTGGTTGAGAAGATGGAATGTACGTACGTTTGGCGAGAAAAGTGATAATGATGGAGTTTTTCTCTTCAGGAAACAAAGGATCACCATTTAGTCATGTCCTAAGATAGGGTACTAGACACGATTTTGGTGGACTTGGCGAGGAAGGGATGTTGTGGTTGATGGGGGGGGGGGAAGGGACGGAGTCGAGGTGGGGAAGGGGAAGGAGTCGAGGTGGGGAAAGGGGAATAGTGATTCAATGGGGGAAGAAAATGGGGCAGGGGGTGGTAAGGAGGGTGGGAGTGATGGTCCTGTCCTGTCTTGCTTTTATCGCCTCAGGAAAATTAGATGGTAGGGATCTGGGGAGGGAAGGAGGGGGGAATGGGGGGTGGGGGAAGTGTGAAGGTAAGGGGAAGGGGGGAATCAGTGAGGGGAGGAAGGAGAGAAGACGTGGAGGGGCAACAAAGTCTTCACAGACGATCACTCCACTGGGCAAATGATCGCTGGTATCGTCCATAATTGATACGTGGAGGTGTTGCAACGAGACAGCTCTGCACCTTAGACCCGTCTTATCTCTCACGCGGCATCTGAGCAGACGTAGGTAGTGGTTTGGTCCAAGTTTATAGTCGATTGATTGGGCAGTGGGTGTGAAGGGGGCGGGGCGGCGGGCCGGTCCACTGAGTCGTGGTGTGAAGATGGGCCATTTATTGGGGAGGGCCGTGGGGATGGATGGGTTGGGAAATAGAGGGGAAGGGGGGAATGTTGTGATAGGGGTGGAAGATTAACGCCAGCAAGACTGAGGGCTCAGGAGTGACAAGAAAGATAAAGAAAACAAGTGGAAGGAGGAAGACGGCGTGAGAAGGAAACGAGGAAACACAAATCAAGATTGGAAAACTGTTGCCAAGAGGAAAGGGAGAAGAAAAAGAAGAAGGTAGGAAAAAAGCAAAAGTGTATAAGAAGAAACAAATGAAAAGTTATGAAATAAAGAAAGAAAAAATGTGGTACAAACACAAAACAAGCGGAAGATAGACAAATAATCTGCACATAGGAGAGAGAGAGAGAGAGATGTGGAGGGATGTGGGTGGCCTTACTGTTATGAATAAGGCCAATATTGTCAAAGTACCACACTTTGATCCACTTCGAGGACAGCGAGAAGCAAGCTTCTATACCACAAGACGGGCAGAACACAGCAACTTCACTCTGGCTGTACACTTCTCCAGAACATCACTTCATCTGAGATCATTTATCCCCAGAATGACTCGAGTCTGGAACACATTCGCACAGCATTATGATGTCAACGAGATAAAGTCAGTTGATCAGATGAAAATGCTGGCCCACAGATGGCTCCAACTTCATCCTGTTCCCTACTTGCATGTCTCCTAACAATTAAAATGCTTTCAAATGAGCTGATGTAGGTAACAACTCATAGCTTGTCAATAAAGTCAGGAATCCTTAACCTGTAAATAGCTTGTCAATAAAGCTAGGGATCCTTAACCTAACCTTGCCAAACCCTGTGTAAAGAGAGAGAGAGAGAGAGAGAGAGAGAGAGAGAGAGAGAGAGAGAGAGAGAGAGAGAGAGAGAGGGAGAGAGAGAGGCTTATGACGACGTTTCGGTCTGACTTGGACCAAGTCGGCCTGGAACGTCGTCATAAGCTTCTCTCTTCTATGTAGGGGTTATTTGTCTATTTTCCCAGTCACGGCATTGTGCCTTTTTGTTCTTTAAGCTGAAGATAATAAACACTGAAAGAGACGACCTAGATCAGATGCAGACTTCATGAAGAAAAAATGATAACTACATCAAGAGAGAAAAAATTAACCTGATGGAAACATAAATAAATCGTGAAAATTAGGAGTAAAGGAAGAAATGGGAATACGAAACCTTAAAAAAGAGAGAATAAAGACGGAAGATCAAGAAGACCTTAAAGAAGAAAATTTGCAGGAAAATTGTATGACGAGAAATGGTACAGACAGAAGAGCTAATGATAAAACAGAGAAGCAACAGCTTGTAGATGGCTGGTTACATTTACTTCCGAGAAAACACAAATGGTCGTTCGAAATCCATAACACCAGCACTGGTGCTAGTGCTAGGATGACTGCAAGATACTTAGCAGCACTGTTTACTGAAGTTAATATCTTGGAGGGAAATTTCAGAATATTATACTTAACCTGACGTGCAAGGAAGTTAATAATTTTAAAGCAGTGGCCGCAAAGCGCTAAACAATGCACGAGTTTCCCCACGTCTTGAGTATACACCACACTCTAGGATGGCTTTCATCGCATACCGTCTCTGACTTCTGGAAAAGGTACAGGATAGCGCAGAATGATAGATTTTTAGTATTGATCTGTATCCCGTTCTCTTTATTTGTTACCGTTCGTGGGGAGGAAGAGTGCAACGGACAAGTGTCGTAGTAGCAGCAGCAACACACAAAGCAAGAGGCATTCTTGAGCTTCCCCAGTGCTCGGGCTTAATGGCCAAAGCTGGGGTGTGACTCCAAAAGGATTCTGTACTGCTTGCTGCCTTGCACCTCCTGACATCGTCTGCTGCTTTGCAGCTGCCACACCCTTCGAGCACAGTGTGGGAGGGGAATGTAGCAGCCCTAGCTTCTCCCTCCGAGACGGGGAATGGGGCTAGACCTGGGGACACCTGGTCCCAGAAAACGAGGAGGTACTTGTACCTCCTCCCATGGCAGACATTGATCTGAGACACTCCCTCGACAGGGAGCCAAGGCTGGGCCACCTCTTGGAAAAGGCCCGGGCCGGGAGATTATACCGGTGAATCTACAACACAACAACAATTCGCGGGAAAATGCAGGAACAAAATTTAAATATACTTTCTGCTCTGCCAGACGCAAGGCACCCATTTTTTTTTTTAATTTCTTTACTCTTAGGTAATTATTTAGGAATATAGATTAATACGTTAATCCATCCAAACGATGCCTAACCAAACAAGACCTAGCATAACCTAACATAAATACAAAATAAATTTTAAAATTTTCTGATATATCAGGAATGTAGAAATGCATGCATGGCAATGCCTGTGAAACTGGTTTTGAACGGACTTGTGCTAGAGCCCGCCACAGCCATGCTGTTGTTGAATTCGTCTATAAAAACCTGCATTTGTGGTCAGAGTGGGGTATATAATAACCTCCCGGTGGCGTACAGAAATGTACCTACCTCGATGGCTCCTATTAGAGCCAGCTGGTACAGTAGTTAACACACTGGCCCGTGAGTTTTAGGACTTGCTTGCCTTGGGTTCGATCTCCACTCGACCTGTTATTTGTTTGAAATCGTATCATTACGATTTCGTGAGCCATTGTTTGCCCTAAACTGAAATGTTATAGTATAAAAAGTTTACTGTTATAGTTCATAATTTATATAAGTACTGAACTCGTTGACGTGCAAAGAAGTAGAATGATGACATAAAGAAAAGATACGTATCAGAATTAGCTTTTATTGGACAAAGTTTCGCCATGTGTTAAGCTCAATAAAGTTCAACACAGAGCTAACCATTGTTCCAATGAAATCTTGTTCTGCACCGTGTCTTTCCTTCGCTTATTTTCTTCAGTACATTTAGATCTAAACTTGGCGAGGTTGTATTTTGCTAGTAGTGACACTGATTCTGGGATAGCGCCCAGGACCCGCCAGCGAACACAGTGAGGTCAGATCTTAGCAGAAATACGACGCGGCTAGATGAAGAGAGGGACGCTATGGGGGGGGGGAGATTGTGTCAGGTGTGATGAAGAATGTTTATGATGGGGAAGTTGCCTGTTAACGCGACATGAAAGCGTTGAAAGATTGAGAGCCGGAATAATAATTGTTGGGGAAGGCGAGAAGAAAATGGTGGAGGTAAGGCAGCGAGGAGAAGATGGATGAGGAGGAACTGGCTCTAAATTACCGATCATCCTGATGGCCGTCGCCGGGAGAATATATGAACATCTCCAGCACGTACATAATTACCAGGCCTGAGATGTGGGGGAACACGGTGGAAGATAAGAGCAATGTGGAGGGCTAGATGGACGATTGCAAGAGGCTGGCGTGCGGCGAAACTAGCAGGCGTGGGGATGAAAAGTAGAGGCTTGGCGTGGTAAGGAGATGTTAAGTGGCGGTGCGTGGTGTTGAGAAGTGCGTGAGGGTGGAAATGATGATGAGAAATGAGGGAAAGGTCCAGC
>NC_091311.1:31584200-31661700 GCF_038502225.1 Cherax quadricarinatus | reverse complement strand
TTACCAAGAGCGCAGCTCTTCCACTTAAACTGTAATATCAGTCTCTCTCTCTTCTCCCACCCATCTCTTTCTCTCCCTCCCTCTCTCTATCTCCCACTCTCTCTCATACACATACACACATGAGCCCTTGGTTCAACTAAAGTTGTAGAAAAACCAAAACTAAGTGCGCTAGAGAATGGAAAAAGTATAAAAGAAAAAAGACCTAGGAAAGAAAGGAGATTAATCGAAGAGGCAGAAACGAATATGTATGGATAAAGAGGGGGGGGGAGGGGCCCAGGGCCAAAACGAGAATGACATAGCACCAAAAGCCAAATCTGACCCAAAATTGTTGGATAGCCACATCAAGAGAAAAGCAATAGTCAACGACCAGGTGATCAGGCTGAGGAAGAAAGGAAGGAGGGGAGATCACAAGAAACGATCAAGAAGTATGTGAAGAGCTCAACACGAGATTTACGGAAGTATTTTCATTGGAGACAGAAAAGACTCCAGCACCGGAATGGTAGGGTACACCAACAAGTGCTGGGCACACTACACACAACCGAGAAGGAAGCGAAGAGGCTGCAAAGTGATCTAGATACGTCAAAGACGGTGGGACTAGACATCTCTTAATGGGTCATAAGAGAAGGAGCAGAGGCACTGTGCGTGCCACTAACACGACTCTTCATCACATCTATCGAAACAGGTCAATTACCCGAAGTGTGGAAGACAGTAAATGTAACCCAAGTTTTTAAGAAAGGAGATAGACAGGCAGCATTAAATTACAGACCAGTGTCACTGGCATATATAGTATGCAAAATCATGGATAAGCTTATCAGGAGAAAAGTAGTGGAGCAGGTAGAAAGGAATGAGCTTATACATGAAAACCAGCCCCTCAAGGAAGGTTCCTTGGCGCTGGTGAGGGGGTTTTGATCTAGGGAATTGGATCTATGCTCCGGTTATCTGAATTAAGCCTGAATACCTTCCACATCCCCCTACAGGCGAAGCATAATCCTACGTGTTCAGCGTCCCCCTTGATTGTAATAATAACATAATAACAAACATGGTCTCACGGAAGGGAAATCTTGTATCACAAACCTACTGGAATTTTATGACAAGGTGACAGAAGTAAGACAGGAGAGTGGGGTGGGTAGACTGTGTATTCTTGGACCGTAAGAAGGCTTTCTACACAGTTCCGCACAAGAAATTAGTACAGAAGCTAGAGGAACGAGCGGGGGTTCCAGAAGGGGTCAGTCCTAGGGTCAGTACTGTTTCTGGTACATGTGAATGACGTGACGGAAAAGAGAGATTCATAGGTGTCCCTGTTTGCAGACGATGTAAAGCTAATGCTGAGGAATCAAACAGATGAGGATCATGTAGGACTACAAAGGGATCTGGAAAGGCTGCAAGCCTGATCCAACAAATGGCTCCTGGAGTTTAGCCCAACTAAGTACAAATTCATGAAGATTGGAGGAAGCCAAAGAAGTCCGAAAACGGAGTACAGACTACGGGGCCAAAGACTGCAAACTTCGCTCAAGGAAAAGTATCTTAGAGTGAATATCATACCGAGCACATCAACGAAATAACTGCTGCAGCATGTGGGCGCCTGGCAAACTTAAAAATAGCATATCGACACCTGAGTAAGGAATTGTTCAAGACTCTGTACACCGTGTACATCAAGCCCATATTGGAGTATGCAACACCAGTATGGAACCAACATCTAGTGAACACGTCAAGAAATTAGAGAAAGTGCAAAGGTTTGTAGCAAGGCTGGTCCCAGAGCTAAGAGGTATGTCTTACAAGAAAAGATTAAGGGATATCAACCTGACGACACTGGAGGACAGGATAGATAGGGAGGACATGATAACGACTTATAAAATACACTGGGAGGAATTGACAAGGTGGATGTTTCAGAGATGGGACACAACAACAAGGGGTCACAACTGGAAACTAAAAACTCAGATGAGTCATAGGAATGTTGGGAAGTATTTCTTGAGTCATAGAGTTGTCAGGAAGTAGAACAACCTGGAGAGTGATGTAGTGGAGGCAGGATCCATACTTAGCTTTGAGAAGAGATATGATAAAGCTCATGGAGCAGGGAGAGTGGAGTTAGTAGCCTCCAAAGAAAAGGCAGGGCCATGAACTATGAATCGATCCCTACAGATAGGTAAGTAAACCCCCCCCCACACACAAGCTTACATAAACTTAAGCTAAAATAGCGCCTCGATGGCGCAGCAGGCAGCGCGTGAGTCTCATAATCTCAAGGTCGTGAGTTCGATCCTCACTCGGGGCAAATTATTTTCCAAAATAAACAAACATTCGCAAATAACTAACACTAAATGACGCAATGATCCTCAAGTTCTCCCTAATTATTGTAGCTTATTGGCGAACTAGATCTAAATATCCCACTGCCGACAACAGTTAAGAACAGGTAAGTGTGTAGACTTTTTATTGGGTCAGCGCCACATGAACATTTCGAACTGCTGACTCACTTAAGCTGCTTCAGCAAACGTCTTTTCTTCACTGTTCGTGAATTGCTCTAGTTTTTGTACTGTGACTTTCAATCAGCTTCAACAACCATCATTTAAATCTCATAAAATAAAAACCTTCCCAAGGCGGGAGTGAACCCGGGGACCTCCTGGATGAAAGCTAAATATCCTAGCCACAAGACCTCATGGTATTTACTGGGACTCTCCTAATTTCTAAAAACGATAAAATGTGTAGGTTCCATTCGTAGCATCCTGGAATGATTCAGATAACATAATACTCTCAGTGGTGTAGCATCATTCAAAAAAAGACCCAGGAAAGAAAGGAGATTAATCGAAGAGGCAGAAACGAATATGTATGGATAAAGAGGGGGGGGGGAGGGGCCCAGGGCCAAAACGAGAATGACATAGCACCAAAAGCCAAATCTGACCCAAAATTGTTGTATAGCCACATCAAGAGAAAAGCAATAGTCAACGACCAGGTGATCAGGCTGAGGAAGAAAGGAAGGAGGGGAGATCACAAGAAACGATCAAGAAGTGTGTGAAGAGCTCAACACGAGATTTACGGAAATATTTTCATTGGAGACAGAAAGGACTCCAGCACCGGAATGGTAGGGTACACCAACAAGTGCTGGGCACACTACACCAACCGAGAAGGAAGCGAAGAGGCTGCTAAGTGATCTAGATACGTCAAAGACGGTGGGACTAGACATCTCTTAATGGGTCATAAGAGAAGGAGCAGAGGCACTGTGCGTGCCACTAACACGACTCTTCATCACATCTATCGAAACAGGTCAATTACCCGAAGTGTGGAAGACAGTAAATGTAACCCAAGTTTTTAAGAAAGGAGATAGGCAGCATTAAATTACAGACCAGTGTCACTGGCATATATAGTATGCAAAATCATGGATAAGCTTATCAGGAGAAAAGTAGTGGAGCAGGTAGAAAGGAATGAGCTTATACATGAAAACCAGCCCCTCAAGGAAGGTTCCTTGGCGCTGGTGAGGGGGTTTTGATCTAGGGAATTGGATCTATGCTCCGGTTCTCTGAATTAAGCCTGAATACCTTCCACATCCCCCTACAGGCGAAGCATAATCCTACGTGTTCAGCGTCCCCCTTGATTGTAATAATAACATAATAACAAACATGGTCTCACGGAAGGGAAATCTTGTATCACAAACCTACTGGAATTTTATGACAAGGTGACAGAAGTAAGACAGGAGAGTGGGGTGGGTAGACTGTGTATTCTTGGACCGAAAGAAGGTTTTCTACACAGTTCCGCACAAGAAATTAGTACAGAAGCTAGAGGAACGAGCGGGGGTTCCAGAAGGGGTCAGTCCTAGGGTCAGTACTGCTTCTGGTACATGTGAATGACGTGACGGAAAAGAGAGATTCATTGGTGTCCCTGTTTGCAGACGATGTAAAGCTAATGCTGAGGAATCAAACAGATGAGGATCATGTAGGACTACAAAGGGATCTGGAAAGGCTGCAAGCCTGATCCAACAAATGGCTCCTGGAGTTTAGCCCAACTAAGTACAAATTCATGAAGATTGGAGGAAGCCAAAGAAGTCCGAAAACGGAGTACAGACTACGGGGCCAAAGACTGCAAACTTCGCTCAAGGAAAAGTATCTTAGAGTGAATATCATACCGAGCACATCAACGAAATAACTGC
Organism: Cherax quadricarinatus; assembly: GCF_038502225.1. NCBI lineage: Eukaryota > Metazoa > Arthropoda > Malacostraca > Decapoda > Parastacidae > Cherax > Cherax quadricarinatus. The sequence goes on along the minus strand of NC_091311.1, from coordinate 31,657,565 downwards.
TGCAGCATGTGGGCGCCTGGCAAACTTAAAAATAGCATATCGACACCTGAGTAAGGAATTGTTCAAGACTCTGTACACCGTGTACATCAGGCCCATATTGGAGTATGCAGCACCAGTATGGAACCAACGTCTAGTGAACACGTCAAGAAATTATAGAAAGTGCAAAGGTTTGTAGCAAGGCTGGTCCCAGAGCTAAGAGGTATGTCTTACAAGAAAAGATTAAGGGATATCAACCTGACGACGCTGGAGGACAGGATAGATAGGGAGGACATGATAACGATTTATAAAATACACTGGGAGGAATTGACAAGGTGGAGGTTTCAGAGATGGGACACAACAACAAGGGGTCACAACTGGAAACTAAAAACTCAGATGAGTCATAGGAATGTTGGGAAGTATTTCTTGAGTCATAGAGTTGTCAGGAAGTAGAACAACCTGGAGAGTGATGTAGTGGAGGCAGGATCCATACTTAGCTTTGAGAAGAGATATGATAAAGCTCATGGAGCAGGGAGAGTGGAGTTAGTAGCCTCCAACGAAAAGGCAGGGCCATGAACTATGAATCGATCCCTACAAATAGGTAAGTAACCCCCCCCCCACACACACAAGCTTACATAAACTTAAACTGAAACAGCGCCTCGATGGCGCAGCAGGCAGCGCGTGAGTCTCATAATCTCAAGGTCGTGAGTTCGATCCTCACTCGGGGCAAATTATTTTCCAAAATAAACAAACATTCGCAAATAACTGACACTAAATGACGCAATGATCCTCAAGTTCTCCCTAATTATTGTAGCTTATTGGCGAACTAGATCTAAATATCCCACTGCCGACAACAGGTAAGTGTGTAGACTTTTTATTGCGTCAGCGCCACATGAACATTTCGAAATGCTTACTCACTTAAGCTGCTTCAGCAAACGTCTTTTCTTCACTGTTCGTGAATTGCTCTAGTTTTTGTACTGTGACTTTCAATCTGCTTCAACAACCATTATTTAAATCTCATAAAATAAAAACCTTCCCATGGCGGGAGTGAACCCGGGGACCTCCTGGATGAAAGCTAAATATCCTAGCCACAAGACCTCATGGTATTTACTGGGACTCTCCTAATTTCTAAAAACGATAAAATGTGTAGGTTCCATTCGTAGCATCCTGGAATGATTCAGATAACATAATACTCTCAGTGGTGTAGCATCATTCAAAAAAAGACCCAGGAAAGAAAGGAGATTAATCGAAGAGGCAGAAACGAATATGTATGGATAAAGAGGGGGGGGGGGGCCCAGGGCCAAAACGAGAATGACATAGCACCAAAAGCCAAATCTGACCCAAAATTGTTGTATAGCCACATCAAGAGAAAAGCAATAGTCAACGACCAGGTGATCAGGCTGAGGAAGAAAGGAAGGAGGGGAGATCACAAGAAACGATCAAGAAGTGTGTGAAGAGCTCAACACGAGATTTACGGAAATATTTTCATTGGAGACAGAAAGGACTCCAGCACCGGAATGGTAGGGTACACCAACAAGTGCTGGGCACACTACACCAACCGAGAAGGAAGCGAAGAGGCTGCTAAGTGATCTAGATACGTCAAAGACGGTGGGACTAGACATCTCTTAATGGGTCATAAGAGAAGGAGCAGAGGCACTGTGCGTGCCACTAACACGACTCTTCATCACATCTATCGAAACAGGTCAATTACCCGAAGTGTGGAAGACAGTAAATGTAACCCAAGTTTTTAAGAAAGGAGATAGGCAGCATTAAATTACAGACCAGTGTCACTGGCATATATAGTATGCAAAATCATGGATAAGCTTATCAGGAGAAAAGTAGTGGAGCAGGTAGAAAGGAATGAGCTTATACATGAAAACCAGCCCCTCAAGGAAGGTTCCTTGGCGCTGGTGAGGGGGTTTTGATCTAGGGAATTGGATCTATGCTCCGGTTCTCTGAATTAAGCCTGAATACCTTCCACATCCCCCTACAGGCGAAGCATAATCCTACGTGTTCAGCGTCCCCCTTGATTGTAATAATAACATAATAACAAACATGGTCTCACGGAAGGGAAATCTTGTATTACAAACCTACTGGAATTTTATGACAAGGTGACAGAAGTAAGACAGGAGAGTGGGGTGGGTAGACTGTGTATTCTTGGACCGAAAGAAGGTTTTCTACACAGTTCCGCACAAGAAATTAGTACAGAAGCTAGAGGAACGAGCGGGGGTTCCAGAAGGGGTCAGTCCTAGGGTCAGTACTGCTTCTGGTACATGTGAATGACGTGACGGAAAAGAGAGATTCATTGGTGTCCCTGTTTGCAGACGATGTAAAGCTAATGCTGAGGAATCAAACAGATGAGGATCATGTAGGACTACAAAGGGATCTGGAAAGGCTGCAAGCCTGATCCAACAAATGGCTCCTGGAGTTTAGCCCAACTAAGTACAAATTCATGAAGATTGGAGGAAGCCAAAGAAGTCCGAAAACGGAGTACAGACTACGGGGCCAAAGACTGCAAACTTCGCTCAAGGAAAAGTATCTTAGAGTGAATATCATACCGAGCACATCAACGAAATAACTGCTGCAGCATGTGGGCGCCTGGCAAACTTAAAAATAGCATATCGACACCTGAGTAAGGAATTGTTCAAGACTCTGTACACCGTGTACATCAGGCCCATATTGGAGTATGCAGCACCAGTATGGAACCAACATCTAGTGAACACGTCAAGAAATTAGAGAAAGTGCAAAGGTTTGTAGCAAGGCTGGTCCCAGAGCTAAGAGGTATGTCTTACAAGAAAAGATTAAGGGATATCAACCTGACGACGCTGGAGGACAGGATAGATAGGGAGGACATGATAACGACTTATAAAATACACTGGGAGGAATTGACAAGGTGGATGTTTCAGAGATGGGACACAACAACAAGGGGTCACAACTGGAAACTAAAAACTCTGATGAGTCATAGGAATGTTGGGAAGTATTTCTTGAGTCATAGAGTTGTCAGGAAGTAGAACAACCTGGAGAGTGATGTAGTGGAGGCAGGATCCATACTTAGCTTTGAGAAGAGATATGATAAAGCTCATGGAGCAGGGAGAGTGGAGTTAGTAGCCTCCAACGAAAAGGCAGGGCCATGAACTATGAATCGATCCCTACAAATAGGTAAGTAACCCCCCCCCCACACACACACAAGCTTACATAAACTTAAACTGAAACAGCGCCTCGATGGCGCAGCAGGCAGCGCGTGAGTCTCATAATCTCAAGGTCGTGAGTTCGATCCTCACTCGGGGCAAATTATTTTCCAAAATAAACAAACATTCGCAAATAACTGACACTAAATGACGCAATGATCCTCAAGTTCTCCCTAATTATTGTAGCTTATTGGCGAACTAGATCTAAATATCCCACTGCCGACAACAGTTAAGAACAAGTAAGTGTGTAGACTTTTTATTGGGTCAGCGCCACATGAACATTTCGAACTGCTTACTCACTTAAGCTGCTTCAGCAAACGTCTTTTCTTCACTGTTCGTGAATTGCTCTAGTTTTTGTACTGTGACTTTCAATCTGCTTCAACAACCATTATTTAAATCTCATAAAATAAAAACCTTCCCATGGCGGGAGTGAACCCGGGGACCTCCTGGATGAAAGCTAAATATCCTAGCCACAAGACCTCATGGTATTTACTGGGACTCTCCTAATTTCTAAAAACGATAAAATGTGTAGGTTCCATTCCTAGCATCCTGGAATGATTCAGATAACATAATACTCTCAGTGGTGTAGCATCATTCAAAAAATGTGCCTCCTAATTCAACAATGGCTGAGACGGAAATTCGGTTGGATTGCTGTAGATCTGACAATTTTATGTGTAAATTTTTTTAGTCCATTTTAATCATAACAATCAAAAAATATACATCTGCCTCTTCTGAACGGGTTCAGTTAAGCATCTTAGTGTCAGCATAGTACCCATTCAGGTTAATTTGTGTGCGGGCAGACTGGTTAGTGCAATATATATATATATATATATATATATATATATATATATATATATATATATATATATATATATATATATATATATATATACTGAAGCAGCGATTCGGTGGGACACCCTTACAGACTCCTTCAGTAGACCAGCTCCTCCCAAACAGCACAAACAGTCCCACTGGGACAAACCGATCATGGAAAAAATCGCCAATACAATGCTCTCCAATGCTTCAGGAAAGAACAAAGCTCGTCTCCTGGCAGTGAAGGCACCACACTCAGGAGATTTCCTGTTAACTGTTCCCAATTCCTCCCTGGGCACCCGTCTCGACCCACAGGCCATTCGGATTGGTGTTGCTCTTCGCCTAGCCGCCCCCATCCTCACCGAACATAGGTGTATTTGCGGCAGGGCGACAGCTGATCAATTCGGACTTCATGGTCTCGTGTGCCACACAGCAGAAGGGAAGTATGCCAGACATGAGGAGATCAATGACATAATAAAGAGAAGCCTCGCCACAGCCCGTTGCCCAGCTCAACGGGAACCCCAAGTACAGAGGTGTGATGGAACCACTATGCTACCCTGGAAGGATGGAAAGCAGATTGCCTGGGACTACACCTGTGCTGCCACATTGGCAGACACCTACGTGCCATACTCAGTAGTGGAAGGGGGTGGAGCTGCCAGCCACAGGGAGACCCAGAAGATCCGAAAATATGAAGACCTTCCCCCTTGCTATAACTTCATTCCAATAGGGTCGGAGACCCTTGGAGCATGGGGCAAGTGTGCTCTAAAGTTCCTCAAAGAGCTGGGTGAAAAGCTCATCATAGAAACCAAGGACCACAGGGCGACCAGCTTCCTCTTTCAGAGACTCAGTGTTGCGATCCAGAGAGGAAATGCCTGTAGCATTCTGGGCACGCGGCCCACCGCAGGGGAGCTGGAGGAAGTATTCGAGATGTAGCTCTGAGTTACCTATGTTGTTTTACTTTCTGTTGTATTTTTGTGAATGTTTGGCCAATTTATTTTGTCTTTAAATAAAACATACTTGAAATATAGGGGGTGGTAGGAGAAAATTCTCAAACAGCTTCAGGGAGAACCTTGAGTTTTCCATGAAGCAAGTTTATTCTTTTCTCTGAGGATGAGGGTCCCCAGGACAGTTCTAGAGGTGCTACCTCCCTATATTTTCTTTATATATATATATATATATATATATATATATATATATATATATATATATATATATATATATATATATATATATATATATATATGTATATTTTAACTTTGCATCATTAGACTTTTTATCAGATTGAAGAAGTATCTTTAAAAAATACGAAATCAGTTTTTCTTTAGAAGGTTGTAGATCATTTTAAAAGTAATACAACTGCATATATATATATTGAAATCTTGCATTTTTATAAGTGTTTTTAAATTTCTTGAACTGAGTGAACCCTTAAGTACTAGATGGCATGAAGCCAGAGCCGTTCTTCTGAAAGCTACAATACCCATATCATTTAAGGGTTTCGTTTATAACTTCAGAACGCCTTAGCTGATCGGCTTCAAATTTCCAACTCTGATCAGTTGCTACAAAGTGAAGGTTCATAGAGCAACTGACAAGCCTAGCTGATCTCTGTTCAGTTTTATATAGACCATTCCCGAAATTGTACTCGTAACATCTGCATGCCTCTCACTGCCACTCTACCAAATTATAATATTATGTATCTAAAGCCTAAACCTTAATAACTGGTTAGTCTTATTTAGACAAAAGATTGCATTGATTTTGGCCTCTGCAGATCCCAAATTGCAATTTTTATTGAAGTGGGAAAATTGATATAGTGGTGTTGATAAGATAATCTGTGTTCCTCACTAGACTGGTTTCAAGTTTTCATCCCGGTAACTTTATAATGCAACATGTGAGCAGCTTCAACCTTAGTGTCAGTGTATTATGGGATACTGATATATATCAGAGAACTACAGAATGCATTCTCAGCTTTGCTTTAAAGTTACAAAGCTTTTCTTTCTTGGTGGAAAGTTTGAATTTGTGTTGGGTTGTATGTCTTAATTTGTGATTTTTATTATAGAAATTGGGTTATTATTTTCCATGTGATTACTTATGAGTGCCTCTTCTCTTTCGCATAAAATCTTCGGTGTTAATATTTAACCGCATTGCAGGTTTATGCCTGATATACAGGGATACTTTTTCTTGGATCGTCCAGCCACCGAAATACATCTAATTTCGGCAGAAGCCAAGAAGTAGCTTATCACTGTTCATTATAAAATTGAATTATTTTCTTCCCAAGATGTAATCCACAGCACCGTGTCATCCTTTGCAGACGATACTAGGATATGCATGAGATTCTCATCTATTGAGGACACGGTTAACCTTCAAGAAGAAATAAACCAAGTTATCCAATGAGCAACGGTAAACAATATTATGTTCAATGAGGACAAATTCCAACTACTCCGTTATGGAAAACTGGAGATGATAACTTGAACAAAGTATACTACACACTCTGGCCATACATTAGAGCGGAAAAAATAATGTAAAGGACCTGGGAGTGGTAATGTCTGAGGATCTCACTTTCAAGGATCACAACAGTGCCACGATGACAAGTGCAAAGAGAATGATAGGATGGCTAATGAGAACGTTCAAAACGAGAGATGCCAAGTCAGTGATGATCCTTTTCAAATCACTTGTTCTCTCTAGTCTGGAATACTGTTGTACATTAACATCTCCGTTCAAAGCAGGTGAAATTGCAGATCTAGAGAGTGTACAGAGATCCTTTACTGCACGTATAAGTTCCATCAAACACCTCAACTATTGGAAACGCTTGGAAGCACTTGACTTGTACTCGCTGGAAGGCAGGCAAGAGAGATATATCATAATCTACACATGGAAAATCCTAGAAGGAATGGTCCCGAATCTGCACACAGAAATCACGCCTTACGAAAGTAGAAGACTGGGCAGGCGATGCAAAATACCCCCAATTAAAAGTAGGGGCGCCACTTGTACACTAAGAGAAAACACCATAAGTGTCCGGGGCCCAAGACTGTTCAACAGCCTCCCACCAAGCATAAGGGGAATTACCAACAGGTCCCTGGCTGCCTTCAAGAGGGAGCTGGACAGATACCTAAAATCGGTGCCGGATCAGCCGGGCTCTGGTTCGAACGTTGGACTACGTGCGGCCAGCAGTAACAGCCTTGCTGATCAGGCCCTGATCCACCGGGAGGCCTAGTCGTGGACCGGGCCGCGGGGGCGTTGATCCCCGAAATAACCTCCAGGTAGACTCCAGGTATCAACAATAAATATTTGTTCCTAAAAAAAAACTTTTAACTACTGAGCTGTTAAACTCGGTTCACATCCCTGAGAGATAGGTAATTCCCAAGTAATAGTAACATCACCCCTGCTGGAACGAAACCTTTGAAGCTTCCGTAGCTGATAAACCTCTGTTGGAATACTTGGCGGTATAATCACTGCTCTATTGAAGTCTCGCTAATATCACATCCTCTACTATCACCCCTCCACCCCCATATCTTCCCCTGCCCCGTACTTCCACCACCCCCATATCTTCCCCTGCCCCATACTTCCACCACCCCCACTGCTACTACCACCACGAAGATGAAAAGCGACAACTAGTTCGGTTGCTAATACCTCGCTTAATTGGCTATACGCGACTCCCTCGAAAAAGGAATTGTTGAAGACGATTAAGAGCGCAGGAGATTAATTGACACTTGCTACTTCAGTGTGTCTAGGGAAGTGTGTGGTGAGGAGACTGATGGGGAATAGGCCTGGGCAGACCACTTGAATTTTCGAACAAGTGGCGAGTGGAGCTTAAGCCTCAATAATAATAAATGCTACTTCAAGGAGAGAATTTACAGACAGAGCCACGTACAAGAAAAAAAGGAGTGGAAAATGTTATTTCTGTAATGACTTTTATATAAAGTAATATATTTAGGTTTTAAGACATGATATTAAGGTTAAATGCGGCCTTGTCATGGACCGGCCGCGGGGGCGTTGACCCCCGGAACACCATCCAAGTGAACTTCCCTCCATGTAGAGCAATACAAAATTCACTGATAGATAATAAATGGATTCAGAACAGTCTTACTGATCAGAGTCGTACATGATATATGCACATTCTGTACATTGCATCAGTACCCAGCTAACCTCAGGCAAATTTATATAAATATATCAAATATAAGATATTTATAATTGATTTCTAGTCTTATAAGATGAATACGATTAATACAGTAGGATTAAACGTTTGAAGTCTTAATGGAATCTAATTGTCATATAAATATAAACACACTGAGTGTCATCCCTTTATCTCCCTTCCACTCTCTACAAGTGGGTTCCCAAGTACGGTAATGAGTACGTAGTTCTATCATCTAAGACGTTCTATAGCGGGCACTACTATATCTTACAGCAGTGTTTCCCAAACTATTCTGACCGCGATCCTAAGTGTAATCTTTTCCTGATGGAAAAACAGACACAAATGCAGTATAATGCGAACCTACAATGACTACGTTTCGCCCACACAGTGGGCTTTATCAAGTCACAAACAGATCTGTTTGGCTTGATAAAGCCCACTGTGTGGGCGAAACGTAGTCAATAAAGGATCTCATTATACTGCATTTGTGTCTATTTTTCCATCATGTCGGTATTTTATACCATTTATCTCAATCATTTCCAGAACCGGTGACCCACAACAGCTGCTATATGTAGTGTAAATTGCTTATCACTGTTATTCAGTCTTTGTGTTAATTAAATTAACTTCGTTCAATCAAAAGAAAATACAATGAATTTCAAAAATATTTCACTCGTTTGAAATGTTAAGTACAACTTTCAAAACACAAAGTGTGTATTTATTGCAAAATTTAAAAAAAAAAATTATCCCACTTTATTTTATGAGTTTATCCTGTTTTAGTCTTACTTTGACCGAAAGAGCACATAGGACTTACATGACTTGCTTTAATTTCAGTGGCTCGGCATCGGACGTAACTGGGAGAGCTACAGTCAGCCCGTCGCTCCACACGTAGATCTCCCGTCACTGACCTTCAGTTTATAGGACGCAGGATGGTTTTTGGAGATATTTCATGGAAAAAACGCGTCTAATAAGCCGCGAAATTCGGTAAGTCATGCTGAGAATCCACGCGATTCTTTGCTTTAGTTTTGATGGCTACAAGATCTGACAGTCCTTGTTGATGAAGGAACATGGTTAATAAAGGAAGACGAGCCTTCTCAGCTTCCCTAGTCAGGAATGTGTAATGTCACCATGGTTGTTTAATATATTTATAGATGGGGTTGTAAAAGAAGTAAATCCAAGGGTGTTGGGGAGAGGGGTGGGATTATATTATGGGGAATCAAATACAGAATGGGAGCTGACACAGTTACTTTTTGCTGATGATACTGTGCTTATGGGAGATTTTAATGAAAAGTTGCAAAGGTTAGTGGACGAGTTTGGGAGGGTGTGTAGAGGTAGAAAGTTGAAAGTGAACATAGATAAGAGTAAGGTGATGAGGGTATCAAATGATTTAGATAAAGAAAAATTGGATATCACATTGGAGAGAGGGAGTATGGAAGAAGTGAATGTTTTCAGATATTTAGGAATTGACTTGTCAGTAGATGGGTTTATGAAGGATGAGGTTAACCATAGAATTGATGAAAAAAGGATGAGTGGTGCGTTGAGGTATATATGCAGACAAAAAACGTTATCTATAGAGGCAAAGAAGGGAATGTATGAAAATATAGTGGTACCAACTCTCTTATATGGGTGTGAAGCTTGGGTGGTAAAGCTGCAGCGAGGAGGCGGTTGGAGGCAGTGGAGATGTCCTATATAAGGGCAATGTGTGGTGTAAATATTATGCAGAAAATTAGGAGTGTGGAAATTAGGAGAAGGTGTGGAGTTAATAAAAGTATTAGTCAGAGGGCTGAAGAGGGTTTGTTGAGGTGGTTTGGTCATTTAGAGAGAATGGATCAAAGTAGAATAACATGGAGAGCGTATAAATCTGTAGGGGAAACAAAGCGGGGTAGGGGTCGTCCGCGAAAAGGTTGGAGGGAGGGGGTAAAGGAAGTTTTGTGGGCGAGGGGCTTGGACTTCCAGCAAGCGTGCGTGAGCGTATTAGATAGGAGTGAATGGAGACGAATGGTTTTTGGGACTTGACGAGCTGTTGGAGTGTGAGCAGGGTAATATTTAGTGAAGGAATTCAGGGAAACCGGTTATTTTTGTATAGCCGGACTTGAGTACTGGAAATGGGAAGTACAACGCCTGCACTCTAAAGGAGGGGTTCGGGATATTAGCAGTTTGGAGGGATATGTTATATATCTTTATATATGCTTCTAAAGTGTTGTATCTGGGCACCTCTGCAAGAATAATTATTATGTATCGGTGAGGTGAAACTGTTGAATGATGGTGAAAGTATTTTCTTTTTGGGGATTTTCTTTCTTTTTGGGTCACCCTGCCTCGGTGGGAGACAGCCGACTTGTTGAATATATATATATATATATATATATATATATATATATATATATATATATATATATATATATATATATATATATATATATATATATATATATATATATATATGCAAAACAACCACTGTGAAAGAATAGAGAAATTCAAGGCGCTTTCGTGACTTCTCACATTATCAAGGAACTATAATATATTTATATATATATATATATATATATATATATATATATATATATATATATATATATATATATATATATATATATATATATATATATATATATGTCGTGCCGAATAGGCAGAACTTGCCATCTTGGCTTAAATAGCAACGCTCATCTTGCCATATAGGACAAGCGAAAATTTGTGTATGCAATAATTTCGCCAAAATCATTCTGAACCTAACGAAAAAACATATATTTCACTGTGTTTGTTTAGTATTAAATTATTGTAAACAAATCTAAAATACATTTGGTTGGGTTAGGCTAAAATAAATTGTTCTTGTTATAATAAGGTTAGGTAAGTTTTCTAAGATTCCTTTGGAGCAAAATTAAAATTTTTTACATCAACATTAATGAAAAAATATATCTTTAAACCTATAAGAAAAAAATTTAGAAAGGACTTAATTTTAAATGAGTTCTTGCTAATTGACCAGTTTTACATATTCGGCACGACATATATATATATATATATATATATATATATATATATATATATATATATATATATATATATCGTGCCGAATAGGCAGAAACTTGCGATCTTGGCTTAGATAGCAACGCTCATCTTGCCATATAGGACAAGTGAAAATTTGTGTATGCAATAATTTCGCCAAAATCATTCTGCACCTAAAGAAAAAAATATATTTGATTGTGTTTGTTTAGTACTAAATTATTGTCAACGTATTTAAAATATATTTAGTTGGGTTAGGCTAAAATAAATTGCTCTTGTTATAATAAGGTTAGGTAAGTTTTCTAAGATTCTTTTGGTGCAAAATTAAAAATTTTTACATTAACATTAATGAAAAAATATATCTTTAAACGTATAAGAGAAAATTTCAGAAAGGACTTAATTTTAAATGAGTTCTTGCTAATTGACCAGTTTTACATATTCGGCACGACATATATATATATATAAATATATATATATATATATATATATATATATAAATATATATATATATATATTATATATATATATAAATATATATATATATATATATATATATATACATACATATGGAATATTTAAACGGCTTCAGGAAGAAATCCAAATACTCTTCCTTGAAGCCTTTTTATCCACTTATATATACATATATGTATGTATATATATATATATATATATATATATATATATATATATATATATATATATATATATATATATATATATATATATATTTATATATATATATATATATATATATATACATATATATATATATATATATATATATATATATATATATATATATTTATTTATTTATTTATGCATAACAATTAGTCTAGGTACTGACGTCGATAGCACAAGAAGCGGACAGTGACACAGTGTAATTGCGTTTCGGTTAACTGAAAGAAGCTTCCAAGTTAACGTCAAAGGGACTGATTACCTCAAACTCCTTCTGACCTTCACCATTCTTCTTTTGTATTGGACTGATGAAGCCACTGTGTGGCGAAACGTTTCCGTAATATAGATACCCGAGTGTTGCAACTGTCTTAATTTATCAATTTGTTGCTAATCTAGAGTGATGCTAGACAGGTAATAATGACTGGTAGTACGTATCACTAGAATGCTCTTTCGTAAATACACAAATAACCCCGCACATAGGAGAATGAAGCTTATGACGACGTTTCGGTCTGACTTGAATCATTAACTAGTCACACAGAAGCGAGAAGTGAAGAGAGCCAGTATATATACGAGAGGGAACACAAGGCCGGTAGTAGAACGAGAGGAGAAAGTAGTGTAACAGTAATGATAGAGGTAGTGGCAGCGGTGTTATTTGTGTATTGTTCCAGTCAAGGTATCCTGCCTTTTTATTCTTACGTAAGTAATTGTAGGTAGGTTATAAGCCAGCCCCCCCCACCCCACACACTGTATTTAACTATTCACTTCTTGACCAATTTGTTCAACATAGATTATATATTCCATGATATTTTTATAGAAACACTGTTATATAGTCTTATCAATAATATTTCTAGCTTTTCAGATTATTAATAAGCATTCATGTGCTTAGTTATACCCTGGTTGATAAATGAGACACTGTGCAACATTTGGATATCTTTATTCTGGAAACACTTCGCCACGCAGTCGCTTCCTCAGTCCAATGTAGAGAAAGGTGGATGATGAAGAGTTTGAAATAATCAGTCCCTTTCAGCCTGGAGTCGAACACATCTTCCACCTTTCTCTGCACTGGACTGAAGAAGCCACTGTGTATCGAAGCGTTTCCAGGACAAAAATACCCAGATGTTGTACAAGTCTCATTTATCAACTTGTCGGTTTTGTGAAACATTTATTCGGGTCATAACCAACGCCTCGATGGCGCAGCAGGCAGCGCGTGAGTCTCATAATCTCAAGGTCGTGAGTTCGATCCTCACTCGGGGCAAATTGTATACCAGAATATACAATTATTGTTTTAATTTCATAAAAAGTACTTACCCATTCCGTGAATCGAACCCGGACATCGTAGGTGAAAGCCAGGTATCCTAGCCAGTAGACCACATGGTACTCGTTCTCTCCACTGCCTACTCAACCCTGAAATGCGTTTGTCACCCTGACCACAGTTTACTGAACATTGTATTCAGTCGGAAGTGCTAGTCCTGGATGAGATCAGATTTGGTCCAAGGAGGAAGAGTAGCTCCAGTTTCTCGGAACAAGAGCTTTTACCCTGCATCCAGGCACTCCTTTGAAAGGCGTATGACCTCAAGTTATTCCCAGAGGATTTAGGGCTTCCAAAGACGTTTAACGTGCGGCTTAATTATAATAAGATGCTTTTGTCGTGTCGTGGATCAACTTATTGTTGGAAAAAAGGCAAAATACATGTGTGCATCCTATATCCCATCCGTCCATAGGATGTGACGTAGGATGCACAATAAACTAGCTGCTACCTTTCACAGGATGCACAATAAACTAGTCCCTACCTTTTACGGGATGCACTGTAAGCTAGTCACTATCGTTCACAGGACGCATACGATGCAAAGTAAACTATGGAAGTCGCTAGCGTCCACAACCACAGCCACTAATGTCCACAGCCACTAGCGTCCACAGCTACAGCCACTAGCGTCCACAGCCACAGCCACTAGTGTCCACAGCCACAGCCACAGCCACTAGAGTCCACAGCCACAACCACTAGCGTCCACAGCTACAACCACTAGCGTCCACAGCCACTAGTGTCCACAGCCACAACCAATAGCGTCCACAGCCACAGCCACTAACGTCCACAGCCACAGCCACTAGCATCCATAGGACTGATTTGGGTTGTGCAGTAAACTAGCCGCGTCCAGCGTAAAATCCAGTCTTTCTGTCATTAATTATATTTCAATATTTCATTTTCCATGTGCGATCTATATGGTGAAATCAGCCTTGAAAATAATTCCTGCGTGTTGGATTAACTTAAATTTTCTGGAGGATTTCGACTTTAAACGACTCGCTCCTGATATCGTTTTGTACCTTTCTTGATATCTTTCTCTAGGATCTCTCTCTCTCTCTCTCTCTCTCTCTCTCTCTCTCTCTCTCTCTCTCACACACACACACACACACACACACAAGTTTAAATGTATTCTTCATAAAACGTTATTTATCATCATTATACAGAGAGAGAGAGAGAGAGAGAGAGAGAGATGGAGAAATAAACACGAGTAAATGAAGCAATGATTGGATTGAAAACAAACATTGTTTATTTATATGTGTTTGATTAAGCATGCTATTGGATGTGTGTCAGTAGTATTTAACTGCTCGCCTCGTTCCCCAAAACAGCCGCCATTAGTGACTGTTTTGTTCAAATGGATAAAATGTTCGCATGTTCTGACGGATTAGTGTCAATATGCTGCAGTTTTGCCCTTTGCTTGTGTGTGTATGTGTGTGTATGTGTGTGTGTGTGTGTTTGTCGAATGCACTCGCGTGTCATACACCGACTAACACTTCTGCACGCAAAGACACACCAAAACAATTGTGGTATGCTAAGAGTATGTTACATTTTATTTGGCGCATGTCATACATCCATATAGGTATGCCCTCCCGACCAGAGAATCAGCTGCTAAGAGTATAACGAGTATGGGCCCCATCGTTATGCCAGTACCTTGGTTCAACCAACCAATCACAAGGAAGCCCGCCAAAGTTGTGAAGCGATGTGGGGCACTAGTAAGTCAACTTTGGCAGACTTATCTCCCAATCTGGTCGCAAAGGTTCTCACCGTGTCTCTTGCTTGCATGTGCCTTACTGTACGTATCTGCTGTATATACCTTATTTGGTGAAGGAAATATAAATATTTACTCTCTCTGCTGCCTTTTTGCTCATTCGTACAGTGGTTATCATGCTACAGCCAGGTGTGCAGGCTACTAAACTACACCTGTTCGTTTGGGTGTGTAAGAGAGAAGCACAATCACGCAAAGAAAGTCACAGATACTGAAAAACTAAACATCTCACCTAAACACGAAGAAATGCATTCACACACTGATACAAATGCATATCGACTATTAGTCAGTCCAACGTTTCCTATTTCTGTAAGTAAAAAACTGTATGTATGTTGGTAGTATTACCGACAATATGTAAAGTAAAAGGACACAAGTGCAATTAACGTGACATTTTATTGTGGCAACGTTTCGCTCTCCAGGAGCTTTGTCAAGCCGTTACGGCTTGACAAAGCTCCTGGAGAGCGAAACGTTACCGCAATAAAATGTCACATTAGTAGCACTTGTGTCCCTTTAAGTAAAAAACTATTCTTAACAACCCCACACACTTGAGATGATGCAAACATGTTTTCAGTAGCGAACCTATATTCTGGGGCCCTGAAGCTTCGAAACTACTCATACAATAAACCCAAAAATTTTAAGCAATGTGGATTAAAGTTGCTTCTGGGGCCCCTCTGGGATTAGGGCCCTGAAGCTTAAGCTTCATTTGTTTCATGTTGCATGTTCTAACTTTTCATCGGGAGGTCAATACTACTGCTACTTCAGTACTTCCTCTACCATCAATCCTCGGCATCCGTGATTCTCATTTATTCGATTTAAGTTTCAATTTTTTTTTCGCGGTCATTCTAATATCATTTTAGGTCTCTTCGTAACCGCATAAACTCTGAATTCTATCATAAGGACTTTCTTCTCTCTTAAACTGACCTGTGCGGTTAATGGACGCGCATCTTGCCTTTCCTACATTTCAGATTTATAGATTGCTTTAAGGGAATTTACCTTGATGCTGGTGAAAGACTTGATCCAGAGAACTGGAATTACCCTTCACCTCCTAGGACCAAATCTGACTGTCTCCTATTACCTAGGCACTGTATGGCCCCTGCGGTTTTAGCGCTTTCCCATTAGGGTGATGATGATGATGATAATAATAATAATAATAATAATAATAATAATAATAATAATAATAATAATAATAATAATAATAATATGCGTGTGTATATATATTTTTTTAACACAACGACTGTCTCCCACCGAGGCACGGTGACCTAAAAAAGAAAGAAACACTTTCACCATCATTCAACACTTTATCCATTATTCACATATAATCACTGTCTTTGCAGTTTAGATGTTACTCCAAACAGCCAATATCCGAAATCCTTCCTTTAAAGTGCAGGCACTGTACTTTCCACCTCCAGGACCCAAGTCCAGCTAACTGGCTTCCCTGAATCCCTTCAAAAAATATTACTCTGCTCACACTCCAACAGCTCGTCAGGTTAAAAAAAACGTTCATCTCCATTCACTCCTATTTAACGCTCACACATGCCTGTTGCATGTCCAAACCCCTTATGTCAGTAGTGTTACTGTGTACTTGTGTAGTATACTTAGATAATCCCAGCTATTTATAGTAAGAGTCCCTTCTTGCTCTTACGTCACGAGTCCCGCACATGTGAGCCACCAACTACAGGTCTCCCTCTAACTTCAACGCTAGGCATATAGCAGACTGGATAAGGCAAGCTTGGGCTTCCCTCAAGATTAATAATATACGCCTCCTAGACATCCAACGTGTGTATTTCTTATTCCAATATCTACTGACGAACCCCCACGACATTTACACACAAAACCTCTTTTACCTCCTTCCTCCATGCTTTCATAGGACGACCTTTACCCCTCCTCCACTCCACTACAAATTTATACGCCCTCCAAGTCATCCTATTTTACTCCAACCTCTCTAAATGACCAAACTTTCTTCAGCTCTCTGAATAATACTTTTAGCAACTCCACACCTCCTAATTTCCACCTAACGAATTCTCTGCATAATATTTACACCACACGCATACTACCCATAGACACGACACCTCCACTGCCACCAGCCTCTTTCTTGCTGCAGCATTTACAAACCATGCTTCACACCCATATAAGAGTGTTAGTACCACTATACTCTCATACATTCCCTTCTTTGCCTCCATGGATAACGTTTTTTGTCTCCACAGATACCTTACTGCACCACTCATGTTTTTTTCTTGATTAGCTCTGTGGATAATCTCGTCCTTCATAAACTCATCTGCTGACAAGTCTGCTCTCAAATATCTGAACACATTCACTTCTTCTATACTCCCTCCCTCCAATCTGATATCCAATTTTGTTTTACCCAGTTCGTTTGATACCCTCATCACCTTATTCTTATCTATTTTCAATTTCAATAAGCTTAAACATACATTCACAAACATTGCATTATTTATATATATATATATATACATTATATATATATATATATATATATATATATATATATATATATATATATATATATATATATCGTGCCGAATAGGTAAAACTTGTGATTTCGGTTTAAATAGCAACGCTCTTCCTGCCGAATAAGGCAAGTGAAAATTTGTGTATGCAGTGATTTCGCAAAAATCATTCTGAAGCTAACGAAAAAAATATATATTTCATTGTGTTTCTTTATTATTAAATTATTGTAAACTTATCCAAAATATATTTAGCTGGATTAGACTAAATTAAATTGCGCTTGTTATAATGAGATTAGGTAAGTTTTCTGAGGTTCTTTTGGTACAAAATAATTAATTTTTACATTAACATAAATGAAAAAATATATCTTTAATTTTAAATAAGTTTGACCAGTTTTACCTAAACGGTACGATATATATATATATATATATATATATATATATATATATATATATATATATATATATATATATATATATATATATATATATATATATATCATTTACCAAACTGCGGTAGGCCAGGACTCGACCCTACGAAACTTATACCGCCTCCAGAGGCAGCACAATGTACGCATCGCCTTACCACTTGAGCCAGCGATCCTACAAGAATCACGCATGCAGCTGAGCTACATGTTTTTCTCGTGACCCGAGGAGGATCGCTGGCTCAAGTGCTGCCTCTGGAGGCGGTATAAGGTTCGTAGGGTCGAGTCCTGGCCTGCCGCAGTTTGGTAAATGATTTAAAATCACTTGTTTCGTGATTTCATTGATATATATATATATATATATATATATATATATATATATATATATATATATATAGATATATATATATATATATATATATATATATATATAGGGAGGTACCACCTGTAGAACTGTCCTGGGGACCCTCATCCTCAGAGAAAAGAATAAACTTGCTTCAGGGAAAACTCAAGGTTCTCCCTGAAGCTGTTTGAAAATTTTCTCCTACCACCCCCTATATATTCTACATATGCTTTATCTCAAAACAAGATACATTGACAAAATACATTGACAAAAATACAATGTGGAGTAAAACAACATAGATAACTCAGAGCTACATCTCGAATACTTCGTCCAGCTCCCCGGCAGTGGGCCTCGTGCCCAGAATGCTGCAAACATTTCCTCTCTGGATCGCGACACTGACTCTCTGAATGAGGAAGCTGGTTGCCCAGTGGTCCTTGGTTTCTATGATGAGTTTTTCACCCAGCTCTTTGAGGAACTTTAGAGCACACTTGCCCCATGCTCCAAGGGTCTCCGACCCTATTGGGATGAAGTTGTAGCATATTTTCGGGTCTTCTGGGTCTCCCTGTGGCTGGCAGCTCCACCCCGTTCCACTCCGGAGTATGGGAAGTAGGTGTCTGCCAATGTGGCGGCACAGGTGTAGTCCCAGGCAATCTGCTTTCCATCCTTCCAAGGTAGCATAGTGGCTCCATCAGGACGCTTTTGACTTCGTCAGACCTCTGCACTTGGGGTTCCCGTTGAGCTGAGCAACGGGCTGTGGCGAGGCTACTCTTTATGATATCATTGACCTCCTCATGTCTGGCATACTTCCCTTCTGATGTGTGACACACGAGACCATGAAGTCCGAATTGATCAGCCGTCGCCCTGCCGCAAATACATTTATGTTCGGTGAGGATGGGGGCGGCTAGGCGAAGAGCAACACCATTCCAAATGGCCTGTGGGTCGAGTCGAGTGCCCAGGGAGGAATTGGGAACAGATAGAAGGAAATCTTCTGAGTGTGGTGCCTACACCGCTAGGAGACGAGCTTTGTCCTTCCCTTAAGCGTTGGTGAGCATTGTGTTGGCGATTTTTTCCATGATCGGTTTGTCCCAGTGGGACTCTTCGTGCTTTTTGGAAGGAGCTGGTCTACTGGAGGAGTCCGCAAGGGTGTCCCACCGCATCGCTGCTTCAGTACACATGGGGTATTGATATATATATATATATATATATATATATATATATATATATATATATATATATATATATATATATATATATATATATGTATATATATGCAATAAGATCACAGTAAACAGGTGATTTTAAAATATGCAAAGCAACCACTCTGAAAGAGTAGTGAAATTCCAAGCGCTTTCGTGACTACTCACATTGTCAAGGAACTATGAAAGTAATACATCAAAGGAAGGCAATTAAAACATCTAGAAAAGGCCTTTTCTAGATGTTTTAATTATTAAGAGTAATAATGAATTCAAATTTAAAATTTACAGAAAACCTACAAATAACTGTTCCTATGTACACTATTATTCTTCCCATCAAGATAGAGTTAAACTGTCTGTTTTCTCATCAATGTTTTTGAGAGCTTTACGTATTTGTAGTCCAGAGTTCATAGATGAAGAAATATCCAAAATTTATGAAATAGCCATTGATCTGAAATACCCGAGAAATGTAATTGATAAGTCATTTAAAATTGCTAGAAATACTTTTTACAACCCAAAAAGGGACAACCAACCTTATTCAACTAAAAATATGTTGGTTCTCCCTTACCATGAAAACTTGGTTGATATGCCTTCTCTTCTTAAGACTTTTAATATTAAAGATGTATTTAAAAATCTTGATACAGTAAAAAAACTTTTGATAAAGAATTCCCCCCAAAATGCTGACGGATGTGTCTATAAGATTCCTTGTAAATTTTTCGATAAAGTTTATTACGGTCAAACTGGTAAAAATCTCGAACTTAGATTAAAACAACATAAATATAGCATTAGAACTGGACAAGATTCCAATGCTCTATTTATTCATGTGAGAGATTTTAACCATCCAATTGATTTTCAAAAAGTTGAGAAAGTTGCATCAAGCAAGTCCATGGTTGACAGAAATATAATTGAATCTTTTTTCATAAAAAGCAGTTTTGAAAATAATATGAATATTTCCTTATGTTTGTATAAATTAGATTCATTTATAATTAATAAAATTTGGTTGAGTTTAATAATACATTGGACAAATAATAAACCTTATTTCTTGGGTTGTCGTGAGGACCTGTCTAGTTGGACCAGTGGACCTACTGCAGTGTTCCTCTTTTCTTATGAGTCCTGTATTGTTCCGCGTCAGGTGTCTCTTTGTTGTGGGAGTTGACTGTGAGGTGTGGTCTAAGCCCTTTTATTGCCTTCCTTTGATGTATTACTTTCATAGTTCCTTGACAATGTGAGTAGTCACGAAAGCGCTTGGAATTTCATTACTCTTTCACAGTGGTTGTTTTGCATATATATATGTATATATATATACATTATATATATGTATGTATATATATATTATATATATGTATATATGTAGGCAGTAGGTAAAATGAAAGGGGGTAAGGCAGCCGGGATTGATGGGATAAAGATAGAAATGTTAAAAGCAGGTGGGGATATAGTTTTGGAGTGGTTGGTGCAATTGTTTAATAAATGTATGGAAGAGGGTAAGGTACCTAGGGATTGGCAGAGAGCATGCATAGTTCCTTTGTATAAAGGCAAAGGGGATAAAAGAGAGTGCAAAAATTATAGGGGGATAAGTCTGTTGAGTGTACCTGGTAAAGTGTATGGTAGAGTTATAATTGAAAGAATTAAGAGTAAGACGGAGAATAGGATAGCAGATGAACAAGGAGGCTTTAGGAAAGGTAGGGGGTGTGTGGACCAGGTGTTTACAGTGAAACATATAAGTGAACAGTATTTAGATAAGGCTAAAGAGGTCTTTGTGGCATTTATGGATTTGGAAAAGGCGTATGACAGGGTGGATAGGGGGGCAATGTGGCAGATGTTGCAAGTGTATGGTGTAGGAGGTAGGTTACTGAAAGCAGTGAAGAGTTTTTACGAGGATAGTGAGGCTCAAGTTAGAGTATGTAGGAAAGAGGGAAATTTTTTCCCAGTAAAAGTAGGCCTTAGACAAGGATGTGTGATGTCACCGTGGTTGTTTAATATATTTATAGATGGGGTTGTAAGAGAAGTAAATGTGAGGGTCTTGGCAAGAGGCGTGGAGTTAAAAGATAAAGAATCACACACAAAGTGGGAGTTGTCACAGCTGCTCTTTGCTGATGACACTGTGCTCTTGGGAGATTCTGAAGAGAAGTTGCAGAGATTGGTGGATGAATTTGGTAGGGTGTGCAAAAGAAGAAAATTAAAGGTGAATACAGGAAAGAGTAAGGTTATGAGGATAACAAAAAGATTAGGTGATGAAAGATTGAATATCAGATTGGAGGGAGAGAGTATGGAGGAGGTGAACGTATTCAGATATTTGGGAGTGGACGTGTCAGCGGATGGGTCTATGAAAGATGAGGTGAATCATAGAATTGATGAGGGAAAAAGAGTGAGTGGTGCACTTAGGAGTCTGTGGAGACAAAGAACTTTGTCCTTGGAGGCAAAGAGGGGAATGTATGAGAGTATAGTTTTACCAACGCTCTTATATGGGTGTGAAGCGTGGGTGATGAATGTTGCAGCGAGGAGAAGGCTGGAGGCAGTGGAGATGTCATGTCTGAGGGCAATGTGTGGTGTGAATATAATGCAGAGAATTCGTAGTTTGGAAGTTAGGAGGAGGTGCGGGATTACCAAAACTGTTGTCCAGAGGGCTGAGGAAGGGTTGTTGAGGTGGTTCGGACATGTAGAGAGAATGGAGCGAAACAGAATGACTTCAAGAGTGTATCAGTCTGTAGTGGAAGGAAGGCGGGGTAGGGGTCGGCCTAGGAAGGGTTGGAGGGAGGGGGTAAAGGAGGTTTTGTGTGCGAGGGGCTTGGACTTCCAGCAGGCATGCTTGAGCGTGTTTGATAGGAGTGAATGGAGACAAATGGTTTTTAATACTTGACGTGCTGTTGGAGTGTGAGCAAAGTAACATTTATGAAGGGATTCAGGGAAACCGGCAGGCCGGACTTGAGTCCTGGAGATGGGAAGTACAGTGCCTGCACTCTGAAGGAGGGGTGTTAATGTTGCAGTTTAAAAACTGTAGTGTAAAGCACCCTTCTGGCAAGACAGTGATGGAGTGAATGATGGTGAAAGTTTTTCTTTTTCGGGCCACCCTGCCTTGGTGGGAATCGGCCGGTGTGATAATAAAAAAAAAATAAAATATATATATGCAATACTTTATCTGACACATTATTTTTGTAAATGTATGTTTAAGCTTGTAAAATTTGCATGTCATCTTACATGTTTATGAGACAGAAAATAATTCCAGGAATCTTGCGCGAGATCAAACAATTTAACACGCATCTTTTTCAAACTCGTATGACAGGACCTCCCTAGGTAGTTGCTGTTTACATTCTGTTACCTACGATGAAAACAGAATGTTGTTAGTAAGAAGTGCATGATCAGTATATGACGTTCATTTTTCCGAGATTTGAAATAAAGAGAGAAAAAATCTTATTATTTACCTCAGAAGGTTTATAAGCCACCAAGAAAGCAGGGAAGTCTGTCTTATTTTTATTAGGGTACTTCCTCTCCTTCCCTAAAAGTGGATCTACAGAATTCGGCTGTGAACCGAGCGCCCTACTACTGAGCTATGAGTCACCAGACCACAAATTCCGATACTTACCCAGGATTTACTGCACTTGCTGATCAACGTATTTACAAAACCGGAAAACCTGCACACTTAAGTGAAGTCGTAAATTCGGGTGGGCAGCGAAGGTCTTATCTCCGCAGGTGGCCTGGGGCAGGCGAGGATTTAACGACGGCGCTAAAGTAGTGAGGTGCGCCAAGGTGGGATGCAAACTAGGTGCCAACACCACTCACCTGCCCATTAATACAAGTCCTGAGGACCAGAGTAACTGTCACAAAACATAGATCTCGTCTTGTTTACGAATACTGTGAGGAGAAATATATTAGGCAAAGCTGTAGATAGCACCGGCGACTCCAACGAGCTGTTTCCTCCCCGCTACTGAGGTAGTCGTTCCTCACCTTCACGTGTCTTCCATCACTTTGGTCTTGTGATTGAACACACAGAGAGAAGATACACTCTCAGGTAGAGTGGTTGGCGTTACGAGCTCAGGCGATGCCATCACTCGAACTTAGAGCGTTTGAAATGAAAAGGCATCAGAAGAAGTGGTACTGGCTGGTCGTGTAGCTAAAGGAGGTGGTGGTGATGGTAGTAGTAGTGGTAAGTGATAGGTCCTATAGCAAGAGTAGGTACTTAGTTGTGTTGATATTAGTAGTGGTATGGGAGATCTTGGAGCCACATGAGGTAGGCAGTAGTTGTGATGGTAATAGTGGTGATAGCAGCTTATTTTTCCAGAGGAGGTAGGTAGTGGTATGGAGGCAGCAGAAAGTTATGGAACCAGAAGTGGTGTTGGTGGCAAATCATGGAGTCAGGGAAGATGGTGGTGGCAGTGGCAGGTCATGGAGTCAGATAAGGTAGTAGTGGGTCATGGAGTCAGAGGTGGTAGTAGTGGGTCATGGAGTCAGAGGTGGTAGTGGTGTTAGTGGCAGGCCATGGAGTCAGATAAGGTAGTAGTGGGTCATGGAGTCAGAGGTGGTAGTGGTGTTAGTGGCAGGCCATGGAGTCAGAGGTGGTAGTAGTGGGTCATTGAGTGAGGGGTGGTAGTGGAGTTGGTGTTTGGCTGAGACTAGTGTTAGAACTTGTAAAGATGGGTATCTAACGCGAGCGCCCCGTCACATAAATCTCTTTTAATCCCTGGGTATGTTAACTACCAGCCAGTTATCAGGCATTTGGAACTATATTTCAAAGGATTTTCCTAAGCTGCTGTGAATTTGAGCGTTTTGTTGGTTCTTGTGTTGTGAGGTGATAGAAAATGGCGTAATAGATATAGAAGGAAAACTGTGTTGCAGTGTGGTGCTCTGCCAAGAAGAAAACTTTACTCGAATTATACTCGGAGAGGATAATAATCCGAGTGGACAACACTTTGCAGCACTCAGCTTAGCTGTACTTTACTTGTGACCGGTTTCCATTCTTCTTCTACCCTCACAGCCCCGCCTGAAGTCAGGCTTTCCTGTTTACCTCCTTGTCACCCAGGAAGTTTGTGCTCACCTGATCCGGCTGATTTCTTACTTGTAGCAGGAAGCTGTCTAGTTTCTTAAGAACTTCAGTCTTCGATCCGGCAATATTTCTAATATATGCTGGTAATGTGTTGAGTCTTGGACCACGAATGATGTACCAATAGTTTCCCTGATCTTCTTTGGCTTCCATACTTTCTCTCAAATCATTCACTTCAGAAGGCTGTTATAACAGTATGCGGGACAGTGACATCTTCCATGTATTGCTTAACAGATACCTCTCTCTTCTCCGTTCCAAAGAAACATTCTATATGCTCTGAGGCGTTTCATTGATTCAGTGTGACCAAAAT
Source organism: Cherax quadricarinatus (assembly GCF_038502225.1). Lineage (NCBI taxonomy): Eukaryota > Metazoa > Arthropoda > Malacostraca > Decapoda > Parastacidae > Cherax > Cherax quadricarinatus. The sequence continues at coordinate 31,632,966 of NC_091311.1, read as the reverse complement.
ACAACCTATGTACAATTCTTATCTCTGCCATATCTCCTGACTTAAAGGCACTCTGGGCACAGAATAATTAATATTAAATTCGTGAGAACACAAGTGATAAAAAAGTCATTGGTACTGCTTGTCTGGTTTAGAAAGTTCTCATAATCTTCTCTGTCACATTAAATCACAAGCTTAGAGCCAGATTATGATTTTGTAGGCCCCTGGGCAACAGGTACTTTGAGGAACCCCCCCCCCCCCTCCTTCCTCCTGTGATATTTTCAAAGGAAAAAATAATCATGAAAATCAACAGTTCATCATATATGTGATGTAATAACATACTATAATTATAAACTTACAGTAATAACTCTGATCAAATTTAATGTCTGGATGCCCTCCACCTGGCAGAGGACGCTGGGCTGCAGCCCCTGAAGTCCATACCTCCGGGCCTGCACAAGCTAGACTATTTTTGACTTCACCCTGCGTATTAAACCAAAAGCTAGTGAACTAACTCTTGCAACTAGCGTATTAAGCTACAAACTAATCAATACTCAGCGTATTAAACTAATCGTTGGCAAGTAAGTGCAAGTAAATGAAAAAAAAAATCGGTAAAGCGATTTCTGCCGTTCCTTGTATGAAACTTTTCTCATTCCTGGTAGTGACTTACACCAGACGTTTCGAGCATGTCGAGAATCCACAATGCATTTCGCAATACCAGTATCATTCTCTATGTGAACAGCTAAACCAGGGTGGATCTAATCGCTAGTCAGACTCACTACATAATCGTACTCAATCAGGAAGGTGAGATTTCCTCAGGAATTCCTCAAAGTAATGTACAGCACAATCAAAGTCAACTACAGACTATGAACAGCCTCTCAAGCATGAAGAAAATACAAAATCTTCCACACATCCTTGAGCAGAGTTACATTTTACAGCGATTGTAAAGCGGTGGGTAGGGGTGGAGAGGGGAAAGAGGGGGGTAGGGGGAGTGGAGACGAAGAGAAGGGAGAGAGAAGGTAAGAGGTGATTTACTCTGTCTGCTTCAATCCTTTCTTGTCACAACAAGACGTGGGATGTTAAAAATGGTGTGCGAGTGCTGGTGCCGGATTCTTGATGCTGCATTGCTGAGACGTCAGTAATTGTTCTTGTGCAGCTCTTGTTGGCAGTACCCAAGCTGGCTGGGGTATGTGTATAATGTGGGGCTCGTGTGTGTGTGTGTGTGTGTGTGTGTGTGTGTGTGTGTGTGTGTGTGTGTGTGTGTGTGTGTGTGTGTGTGTGTGTGTGTGTGTGTGTGTGTGTGTGTGTGTGTGTGTGTGTGTGTGTGTGTGTGTGTGTGTGTGTGTGTGTGTGTGTATGTGTGTGTGTGTGTGTGTGTGTGTGTGTGTGTGTGTGTGTGTGTGTGTGTGTAGTCACCAAATTGTATTCACCTAATTGTGGTTGCAGGTGTCGATTCACAGCTCCTGGCCCCGCCTCTTCATTGATCACTACTAGCAACCAGTGTGTGTGGGTGTGTGTACTTTATTTTTCAGTATCATATACATACAAAGGTAGGTGTAACCTGTCATTTACAGGCGCTTGGAATCAAGCCAAAGGTCCAATTAGACAACACAGCCATCAGACAGAAATGGAAGTCATCCTCGCGACCGTTGCAAATCACGATGTCAGATTGTGAAAAACGTCACCGTTCTTCTCTCTTAAATTATATACATGAACTATGTCAATGTTTATGCATTCTCTTCCAGAGAAGCAATGTTGTGATCCTGTGAAGAAGTTTCTGCAGCATCAAGGGCACGCGGCCTACTTCAGGAAAAACAAACAGGTTTTATATCAAATACTGTTTTGTCCTCATTCAAATCTTTCTGTACACACACACAAGCACATACACACACACACACACACACACACACACACACACACACACACACACACACATACACACGCACACACACACACACACACACACACACACACACACACACACACACACACACACACACACACATACACTACCTGAGGTATGGAAGACAAATGTAGTCCCAAGTTTTAAATAAGGAGACAGACACAAAGCATTAAAGTACAAACCAGTGCCACTGACATGAGTTCTATGGCAGGGTGACAACAGTAAGACAAGAGAGAGAGAGAGAGAGAGAGAGAGAGAGAGAGAGAGAGAGAGAGAGAGAGAGAGAGAGAGAGAGAGAGAGACAGAGACAGAGACAGAGATAGAGACAGAGACAGAGACAGAGACAGATGTGTAGATTGCGTTTTCTTGGATTGTAAGAAGGCGTTTGACACAGTTCCACACAAGAGATTAGTGCATCAGCTGGAGGACCAGGCAGGGATAACAGGGAAGGCACTGCAATGGATCAGAGAATACCTGTAGGGAAGACATCAGCGAGTCATGGTACGTGACGAAGTGTCAGAATTAGCGCCTGTGACAAGCGGGGTTCCACAGGGGTCAGTCATAGGACCGGTGCTGTTTTTAATACATAAGAACATAAGAACATAAGAAAGAAGGAATACTGCAACAGGCCTACTGACCCATGGGGAGCAGGTCTATGTTCCCCCCCCCCCGGATTAGCCCAATGACCCCCCCGGATTAGCCCAATGACCCACCCAGTCTGGTCACCTCCACTAAAGGATGGAGCACGGCACCAGACCCAGCAGCACAAGCTAGTCAGGTCCAACTCACACCCACCCACACCCACTCATGTATTTATCTAACCTATTTTTAAAACTACACAACGTATTAGCCTCAATAACTGTACTCGGGAGTTTGTTTCACTCATCCACAACTCTATTACCAAACCAGTGCTTTCCTATATCCTTCCTGAATCTGAAGTTTTCCGACTTGAAATCATTGCTGCGAATCCTGTCTTGGCTGGAAATTTTTAGCACGCTATTTACATCCCCTTTATTTATTCCTGTTTTCCATTTATACACCTCGATCATATCTCCCCCTAATTCTACGCCTTTCGAGAGAGTGCAGATTCAGGGCCCTCAGTCTATCCTCATAGGGAAGATTTCTGATACGTGGGATCATCTTTGTCATCCTTCTCTGTACGTTTTCCAGAGCATTTATATCCATTCTGTAATACGGTGACCAGAACTGAGCAGCATAGTCTGAATGAGGCCTAACCAAGGATATATAGAGTTGAAGAATAACCTGAGGACTTCTATTATTTATACTTCTAGATATGAAGCCAAGAATTCTGTTAGCTTTATTGCGAACACTAATGCACTGTTGTGTTGGTTTTAGATTACTACTAACCAGAACTCCTAAATCCTTTTCCCAATCAGTAGTATTAAGATCTTCATTATTTAGTTTATATGTGGCTTGGTTATTTAACTGTCCAACATTTAGAACTTAGCATTTGTCAATATTAAACTGCATCTGCCACTTCTCCGACCATTGCATCAGTCTATTCAAATCATACTGGAGTGCTCTAGTGTCCTCATTAGAATGAATTGGACGGCCTAATTTGGTGTCATCAGCAAATTTGCTGATGTCACTATTTATTCCCTCATCTATGTCGTTTATGTAAATTGTGAACAACAACGGGCCCAACACTGACCCCTGAGGAACACCGCTTGTGACGTGTCCCCATTCTGATATCTTCCCATTTATGCAAGCTCTCTGCTGTCTATTTGTCAGCCATGCCTCTACCCAGGAAAAAATTTCTCCTCCTATTCCGTGTGCCTTAAGTTTCCTCAAGAGCCTCTGGTGTGGAACTCTATCGAAAGCCTTACTGAAGTCCATATACACAATATCATATTCATTACCATGATCTACCTCCTCAAACACCTTAGTGAAAAAAGTTAGTAAATTCGTAAGACAGGAACGCCCCTTTGTAAAACCGTGATGAGATTCATTAATCAATCTGTGCCTGTCAAGATGGCTACGAATTGCTTCGGCAAATATTGATTCCATAAATTTTCCCACTATGGAGGTAAGGCTTGTTGGTCTATAGTTCGAAGCCAAGGACCTGTCACCTGCCTTGTAAATAGGTATTACATTTGCCATTTTCCACTTATCAGGCACTATGCCAGTTTGTAGTGATATGTTAAAAAGATTAGCCAAAGGTATGCTAAGTTCCTCTTTACATTCCTTTAACACCCTTGCAAACAGTTCATCAGGGCCCGAGGATTTGTTAGGTTTTAGTTTCTCTATTTGTCTGAGGACCAAGTCACTGGTTACCGCAATCGTACATAGTTTATTATCATCCTGTTCTACATAATCTATTATTTCAGGAATATCGCTAGTATTTTCCTGGGTGAAAACTGAGAGGAAGTAGGTATTGAGAATTTCACACATATCCTTATCACTGTCAGTGATCTGACCTGAGTTACTCTTAAATGGGCCAATCTTGTCATGGACCGGGCCGCGGGGGCGTTGATCCCCGGAATAACCTCCAGGTAACCTCCAGGTATATACCTGAAAGAACCCTTTTGGGTTAGTCTTTGAATCCCTTGCGACCTTAGCCTCATAATCCCTTTTTGCTTTTCTTATTCCTTTCTTTATTTCTCTCTTTAATTGAATATATTGATTTCTTAACTCCCCATCCCCTTTTTTGATACGCCTATATATGCCTCTCTTTTGACCAATGGGATATGTGAATGACATGTCGGAAGGAATAGACTCAGAAGTGTCCCTGTTTGCAGATGATGTGAAATTGATGAGAAGAATTCAATCGGACGAGTCCAAGGCAGATTTACAAAGGGATCTGGACAGGCTGCAGGCCTGTCCAGAAACTGGTTCCTGGAGTTCAACCCCACCAAGTGCAAAGTCATGAAGATTGGAGAAGGGCAAAGAAGACCACAGATGGAGTACACTCCAGGGGGCCAGAGACTACAACCCTCACTCAAGGAAAAGGAACTTGGGGTGAGAATAACACCAGGCACATCTCCTGAGGAGCTCATTAACCAAATAACTGCTGCAGCATATGGGCGCCTAGCAAACCTAAAAACAGCATTCCGACATCTCAATAAGGAATCGTTCAGGACCCTGTACACCGTGTATGTCAGTACTGTATTGGAGTATGCAGCACCAGTTTGGAACCCACACCTATCCAAGCACGTAAGGAAATTAGAGATAGTGCAAAGGTTTGCAAAAAGACTAGTCCTGCAGCTAAGGGGCATGTCCTACGACGAGAGGTTAAGGGAAATCAACCTGACGACACTGGAGGACAGGAGAGATAGGGGAATATGATAACGACATATAAAATACTGAGAGGAATTGACAAGGTGGACAGAGATAAAATGTGCCAAAGATGCGACTCAGCAACAGCGGGTCACAATTGGAAGTTGAAGACTCAGATGAATTACAGAGATGTTAGGAAGTATCTCTTAAGTCACAGAGTTGTCAGGAAGTGGAATAGCCTAGCAAGTGATGTAGTGGAGGCAGGAACCATACATAGCTTTAAGAAGAAGTATGATAAAGCTCATGAACAGGAAGAGTGTCTTAGTAGCCACCAGTGAAGAGGAGGGACCAGGAGCTGTGAATCGACCCCCGCAACAACAACTAGGTAAGTACAACTAGTTGAGTACACACACACACACACACACACACACACATACATACATACACATTCACACACAAACCACACACACGCACACACACACACACACACGCACACACACACACACGCACACACACACATATATATATATATATATATATATATATATATATATATATTATTGTGCCCACGAACGAGTGGTATTGATCAATAACAACACTGCGACTAGCCAAGGACTCGAACCCATGCCTCTTTGGCCTGCCTCATGGTGGGCGAAAACTCATGACGCCTTATTCCACCGGACCATACAATCCTTAAGAGTAGCGCATCCAGTGGAACTGGATGTTGTACTGCTACCCAAGGACATACGATGGTGTGCATGACTCTTGGCTAATTTCATTCTAATCCCTGTTTATATATATATATATATATATATATATATATATATATATATATATATATATATATATATATATATATATATATATTAACAAGTCGGCCGTCTCCCACCGAGGCAGGGTGACCCAAAAAGAAAGAAAATCCCCAAAAAGAAAATACTTTCATCATTCAACACTATCACTACACTCACACAACTCACACATAATCACTGTTTTTGCAGAGGTGCTCAGAATACAACAGTTTAGAAGCATATACCTATAAAGATACATAACAAATCCCTCCAAACTGCTAATATCCCGAACCCTCCTTTAAAGTGCAGGCATTGTACTTCCTATTTCCAGGACTCAAGTCCGGCTACATAAAAATAACCGGTTTCCCTGAATCCCTTCACTAAATATTACCCTGCTCACACTCCAACAGCTCGTCAGGTCCCAAAAACCATTCGTCTCCATTCACTCCTATCGAACACGCTCACGCACGCCTGCTGGAAGTCCAAACCCCTCGCCCACAAAATCTCCCTTACCCCTTCCTTCCAACCTTTTCGAGGACGACCCCTACCCCGCCTTCCTTCCCCTACAGATTTATACGCTCTCCATGTCATTCTACTTTGATCCATTCTCTCTAAATGACCAAACCACCTCAACAACCTATATATATATATATATATATATATATATATATATATATATATATATATATATATATATATATATATATATATATATATACGTATTGTTGCAACCCTTGAATGGGTTACAATGATTATTATGTATATATAATTTATATTACCTTTTCATTTAATTTTATATTGCTTATATTTGCGATAATAGCTAAATCGTAAATGTATGACTTTATATTATTATTTGACTGTTATATTGTTATTTAGCTTATGTTGTTAGGATGTATATAAAATGTGCTCAGTTAGGCTTGATTGTCAAACTACTGTAATTATCGCTTGTCGCTCGTTATACTGCCGGCTTCTGAGCTGCAGTTGTCCACGTAGCTATCACGTGATCGAGGGGGGGTGTCCTCACCTCTCGTGAAATTGTCAGTCTGCTGGAGACTCGCTTGCTGGTTGGACAGCTTGTCTGTCTGACAGTCTGCTGGAGACTCGCTTGCTGGTTGGACAGATTGTCTGTCTCATTATTCTTGTTAGTTCTGTGGAACTTTGTTCACAGAACATTGTAAAGACTTTGTGATTTTCGACGTTGTACTGAGGTTGTGTGTCACATAGACACTCTGAGTATCTCAGGTCCTTAGCTATAGCTTCTGACCTAATTTTGTACTGGTTCCTGTGTATTGTCACAGTCGAGTTTTCCTATGCTGAACGAAGATTCAGTATTATGGGAGTTTTGTAACTTTTGTGGAGGATCTGCAGATGGTCCCTACTTAGTGTCGTTATATTATCTCCTTGTTCCTGATTCTGTGTCGCAGTCGCTTGATATTGCATTGCTATTGGGCTTAGCATTCTTTGTTGTTCAAGCAGACTGTTCGGGTTGCCAGTCGGTCAAGAAGTTAGTTTATTTGAGGATTTTGTCAGTCACTTGTTTAAGTCTTATTCGAGTCTTGAGACATAGCTAACTACTTAAGAGCACTTACACGCATACACACACTTGTACATATTTGTAATATCTTATTAAATGTTAATGTACCTGACGGTACTTAAGAATTATAAATGTGATATGTGCTTTCAGCACAATAATATTGAACTCGAGAGATTGATTTTATTTTGAATGCTGTAATTAATTTAATTTGATAATATACCTCTAGACAACTTACTACTTAATAAATTTATTAAATTTTAATTTCTCTAGTTAGTAGCCTACCAGTTGTAATCCTAAAGCGCTATTGAACCATACTGAATTTTAATGGATAATTGGACAAGGATACTGACTACTTGTTACGAAAACCCAGTAACAGGCTGGATGCTAGAAGGGCAGTCCTTTCTAGTATTCACTGGAGATCTCTAAGCTTTTAGAATCGCGATTTTTGTAACAAATGGGGGCCTGTCCGGGAGGCTCTTGATCCAAGGTGTTGGAGAAACTGTCCGGGATGCTCTTGATCCAAGGTGTTGGAGAAATTGTCCAGTTTGACATACTAGTACTTCTATGATCAAACACTTTGAGTACTTTCCTAATCTGAAGACTTTGAGTTTAGTCTTGTACAACATACCAGGTGGATGTATGTACCTGACTGAGTCTCTTGATCCAAGGAGATGGAAATACTATTTATGAGTTCTAGCTCTAAGACAACCAACACTAAAATTCCTATTAGGATTATAGTTTCCCATAATCACTCTCTCGTAGTACAATTATTTTCGTGATGTATGCCAAAGTGAAACAGTTAATTGATACTCTGACTTTGTCTGAGTTAAGTACATTAAAACTTCAGACGTGTTGGCAAGTAGCCAAGTATCTCGGTGTGACGTATAACAGGAATTACACCGCTGAAACTGTCAGAGCATTAATTAAAGATATATTGTTTCCTGCTCATACAGAGATGTCTGATTATGATTCAGATTCAGAAAGCCTAGTGTCACAATTAGGAAGTATGACTATTTGATGAAGATGAAAGAGCAACTAGAACAGAAGTGAGCCTAGTGTCTGAGCCTAGTGTAGCTCAGTTCTCGCTCACACCTTCCCGCCTCACTGACACTATAGTACAGAGTATAGCTGTTAGTATGACACAGCCTAATACTAGTACAGTGTATACTACACCTGTATTTACTTATCCTAGACCAGATCTAGACTCTCTAGAGACGGCTGGACCAAGTGTCCGACCTAAGGACCGTCCAGACCATGTTAATTTCCCTACTCCTCCATTACCCACTGGTCCTATCTCTCAGGAACAGTTTGAGAGGTTTGAACGCCTCCTTATGTTGCAGACTGCACAAATAGAGGCACAGAGGAAATTGAACGAAGAAGATTTCCAAAGAGAAAATGTTCGTCTGTTAAGACAACAGACTGATATATCACAGGACACATTTAATGTGCAGAAAGCTGCATCTATGGTTCCTAAGTTTTTTGAAAGTGACTTAGACACATATTTTGATGTGTTTGAGAACCAGGCTCGTGCTATGAACTGGCCACGTAAGCACTGGGCAACATTGCTTCATACTGCTTTGACGGGAAGAGCTCAAACTTGTACGGCTGCTTTGCCATTTGCTAAGTACATTAGTTATGACGCTGTCAAACAAACAATTCTAGAGACATATAACTTGTTACCTGTAAGTTATCAAAGAGCATTTCGTACGTTACAACGACGACAAGATCAAACTTGTGTAGAGTTTGCTCGTGAGAAAAAAGTTGCATTTGAGAGATGGACTAGAGCTGCTAAATGTACCAACTACGACAGCCTTGTTCAGTTGTTACTACACGAAGAGTTTAACAACTGTATGCCTGCTGACATACAAGAATATCTGATCGATCATCCTACCTCAGATATTCTGGAAACTGCAGCATTAGCAGACAATTACGAGATTTCTCACAAACTTGTACGTACTAAAACACAGAGAAACAAGGTTACTAAAAATTGTCCTAGAAGTTGGCAACCTAAATCAGCTGCTCATTGCCGGCCTGATGTACCTGCTAATGTAACTTCTCGTACCTTTACCAGGAAAACTCACAATCCTGAATCTGTCTCTGTGGTTAGACAGAAATCTGGTATCGAGAAGAAGAAAGTTAAATGTACCTATTGTAACAGAAAAGGACATACTAGAGAGTATTGCTATAAGTTAGAAAGAGATACGAGAAACAGTCGTGCGGCTGGCGCCCCCACTCAAGTCGTATCCTCTTCCGTGCAACAAAGACACCAAAAGCCTAGCAATGCCTCTGATCCTACTGTTTTAGATAATGTTACTCAGGATAGATGACTAGCGTCAGAAAGTGTATCTGACGAAAAGATTCGTTCAGCGATGAGTCCTTACTTTTCGAGGGATAAAGTAGGATTTGACGAATCACATCTAACTGAGATAATTTCTTTCAGAGACACTGGCAGTTATCTCACGTTATTAAGAGAAGATGTACTGCCCATTACTGACGATACCTATTGCAAGATAGATGTATTGTTAGAAGCCTATGGAGGGGCTGTTATAAAAGTGCCTCTGCACAAAGTTTATATTGAAACAAGCTATTATACTGGTTATATTTCAGTGGGTATATCCAGTGGTGTATTTCCCATCAGGTCAGTGGACTTGTTGATAGGGAACGATATCCTTCATGCTGGTATATGTAAAGAACCACTTGTGATTGATAATACCACTGATGATAATTATGCCATTGAAGCTTGTAGAGAGAAACCTATTTTATTTCCTCTCAGCACAATTACTAGAGCTATGTCAAAGATTCAACAACCATCCTTGTCTCCTGTTGAGTTAGTGGATGACAATGATTTGGGGTTGAATATGTTGTTTAGTGACGCTCTGCGCCCAGGATCATTAACACTGACTCCCCCCGGTCATCAACCTAGTCAGGACACAACTGACGTTAAATTTCTAACTCATGATGATTTAATCAAGGATCAGTTTGTTGATCAGTCACTGGAAAGATTGAGAGATATAGCAGTTACTGAGAGTGAAGCAAAGGATCTCGATAATTGTTACTATTATAGTAACGGTGTACTGATGGAGAAAAACACATGTAAGTTGTCAGCTGATAGTGTTTCTACCACAGTCAAGAATCTAGTTGTGTTACCAGTTACATTTCGTGAACAAGCCATTGATTTTGCTCACAATAGTCCCATTGGAGGACATTTGGGTGTCAAGAAGACACTCGGTAAACTGGCAAAACATTTTACTTGGCCAAAGATGAAGGAAACAGTAGCTGATCATGTGCGACGTTGCCACGTGTGTCAAGTGACAGGCAAGCCAGCGCACACACCTCCACCTGCGCCTCTCATTCCTATCACCGTGCATGGTGAACCATTCTCACGTCTTATTATTGATTGTGTTGGTCCTTTGCCTAGAACCAAACTAGGAAACCAATACTTATTTACTATTATGGACGCTGCAACACGCTATCCCGAAGCTATTCCTATGAGAAAAATTAATGCTCGTGCTATTTTTTTTTTATATTTTATTTATAACCAATACAGTATACATAAAAATAAAAATAAAAGGAAACAGTATGGATCTCTAACATCATAATCCTACTAGAACATCTACATACTTATCCCATATACCAAAATACAAATAAACATACAAAGAAAACAGCTTAAAACCGACTCATTACAGTTACAATAAACCCGTATACAAAAATCTCAGACACAAAAGGAATGCGTCTATAAACTGGCTAGATATATCTGTATACCATACAGCCAAAACTTACGTTAAGAACATAGCATGAAAAACCTATATCAGGGTGCCGACAGTCTAAGTACATCTTAACATACAAAAACCTAACATAACATAACCTAAAAAAAAACCACTTCATATGGCAAAGAACAATACCATTGTATAATACTATACAAAGTACATTGAAATGACAATTAAAACAAATTATCGAAAAGGGAACATACAACAAGCATGTTGAATACCTATAAACCTACACATCACATACACCACAGTATTATCTTTGTATAACACATTTGAGGACAAAAAGAAAAACCAAACATACTTAGATCATGCCTTGTGTCACCTCAAACCTTCAAACACACAAATACTGTGAGATGTACCCTCTCACACATACACACAATGTAGTGCAACAACACTACTTACATATTATATTCAATACCTTCTGAAAAACAATGTGAAAAACATATCTTGCACAACTACCCCGACCAAACTCACATCACAAAAGAAGCTTATTTATTATATTACCAAACATACCACACACGCTAACATCCATACACATGTCCATACTCAAGAAAACTAGCCCGCCGCAACCCCTTACTTGACACTTAAATCTCTTAAATCCTTCAACCTGAATCTACGATAACCTTCAGTAAATGCTGTCTCCCATCTTCCCCCATAAAGATCCCTATTGCGGCACTTTGTTCTATACATCGTGGCCCCTAACACTCTTATCCTTTCCTCGACTCCCACCTCCCTCATTGCCCAAGATATATAAATAAAATCAGTGACCACATACGCAACCGCATTCACCACCTGCTGACTCCCCCCACCTATATCTAAACTTAACACCCGCAACACCTGTAACCCTTCCCCACCCACTAACCTAACTACCCTACTTAGCCAGACCCTCACATCTTCTAAACAAGTACAAAAGTACACAGCGTGAAATATGGTTTCCGGACATCCACACGCTTTGCACTCCCCACCCTCCCTTAATCTCCTATTAAATAACACAACCCCAGACGGCAAAATCCCATGTAAAAACCTAAACATAACCTCCCTGACACTTGGTTTTACACGTAGTTGTTGAAGACATTTCCATACAGAACCCCATGCATACATAGGGTATGCCCCCTCAACTGCCGCCACCACAGACCCACCCCCCACCCTCTCAAGAACCTTCAATTTAAGCTGTTTCGGATCCCTTACCTTCAGTAAAACTCGCAACATAGCCTCCCCAAACATTAAATCCCTACCCCTCCACCACCGTTGCATATCCATGCGCAGTCTTTCAAGGCCTTCCCCCCTCACCCCCTCCCTCACAAACCCCCTTTTCAGAAACACACTCAACATACGTTTCTCAAGAGGTATAAGCCCCAGCCCCCCCTGGCTAACGGGAAGCGACACCACCCCTCTACTTAGCCAGTCACAACCCGATCCCCATATAAATCTGAATACTCGCAGTTGCAACCGTTGCACCTCACACCGTCGTAACGGATATATTGCCACCACGTGCCATAACTTGCTATACAACAGGACATTCGTGACTATAACCCTTTGATGCAACGTTAATTGCTCTGCCCTCAAACCTCCCAATCTTTTCAAAACTCCATCCACGGTGCGCCTCGAATTTGCCTCTTGTGCATCCCTATCATTCCGCATGTACACTATCCCACATATCAACAGCTGATCTACCACACGCCATCCACCCTCAACAGTCTCACCATTATGTACACTATCCCCTAGATCCAAATACTTGGACTTTACTACATTAATTTTCATCCCCGTAGCCTCACCAAAAACGTCTATCACCCTTCCTACCTTATGTAAATCCCTCACATCCCTCACCAAGACAGTCGTATCATCCACGTAACCCACTATACCCGCTTCCCCTTCTCGTGCAAAACCAACCCTCGCTCTCGCCATACTCCACCTAACTGCCCTATAAAAGGGTTCCTGAAGACATGCAAACAAAATTTGCGACAGAGGACATCCCTGTCGCAAACCCCTTCCCATCTGTATGCTATCACCTAGTCGTCCATTAACCTGAATTCTCATAACTGCACCCAGATACAAAGTTTTTGCCCAAGAAACAATTTCCCTCCCGAAACCCAACCAACGCATAAAACTCCATAATGCATCCCTTTCTACGCTATCATAAGCAGCTCTCCAATCCAGAGCCAAAACACCCCCTCCCCCCTCCCCCCTATGCTCTATAAAACTCCTAATAACTCCATGCCCTTCATACATTGATCTACCCGGTATGCCATATTGTCCTCTATCAATTACTTTACCTAAAACCTGTTTGATTCTGTTCCCTAATACCCTTGCAAATAACTTATAATCACCGCACATAAGCGATATTGCACGGTAATCTTCTACCGTGGTCTGTCCACCCTTCGGCACTAATACAACAACAGCAGTCCTTTGCTGCTCACCCATTGCCCCATCTTCCTTCATTACATTGAACAATCTGACTAAAAATCTCCTCAATACTTCCCAATTCTTAACATAAAAATCATTAGGCAACCCGTCTACACCCGGTGCCTTACCTAAACTTGCACCTGCTATAGCTTGCCAAATTTCCCCTTCCGTAATCTGTCCTTCCAAAGTCTCCCTATCTCTACCATCAAGCTCGCATTGCACATAACCACCCATTTCCCTTAAAGCATCATCTCGTATACCCACATGTTGTGCATATGACCTAAACCATACATCAAGATATCCACTCATACCTTCAGTCGACATCAATACCTGCCCTTCCCTATACCCTCCCATCCCCACATGAACAGTTAATCCCAACATCTCCGTCGCCGCTCTCCTCTTACGCTGTCCTCTCAATACACACGCCGATGGCCTATCACCCCATAACACCTCCTCCAACCCCGCCAAAACGCGTGCACCATCAAATCTTTCATTTTGCAAATCCCTAATGCTCTCCTTTAATCCCTCAATATCTCCCACCGGGTAACTAACCCTCCCTCGTTCGTAGCAAGCCCTCAACTGCCCCTCAAGATAAGATTGAAACCCGTACTTTAACCTATTATATTCCCTCCCATTACGTACATAAAAATCCTTAATACCTGATTTCGCCACCGAGTCCCACCATCTAACCAGATCACCATTCCCAGGCGCTTCTGCCTCCAACCCCTCCCAAAACTGTTTAAATGACTGTCTATATTCTTCTTCATGCAGCAACTTTACATTTAACTTCCAATACCCCCTACCCCTTCGTGGCAACCCCTCCCAACCCAAATCCACCATAACACCCCTATGATCAGAAAATACCACATCCAACACCCTCACCCTATGTATTACTACCCTTCTGGGGACGTACAAACGATCGAGCCTAGCAGCATACCCACGCCTAATAAATGTATGCTCTACCTCCCCCCCCCCACAGATATCGATTAAACCCACCCCTGATAACAATTCTCCCAATGTTCCCATACAATGCCCCGCCCCCCTCGGTTCCACATCCTTACGCCTTATCACACAGTTCCAATCACCTCCTATCACGGCTACCCCTGGCAATCCACGCAAGTAGTAAACCAACACGTCCCTCACAAATTTATTCTTAACGCGTACGTCTCCCTCTGCCGGTCCATACACACACACCAACGTCATCTGTACCTGACCCCATAATCCATCCACACGTATCACCCTCCCCTCCCCCCCTTCACAATGCCTGACAACCAACGGGCTAGTTTCCTTTACCAATATAGCCACACCGCCTTTCAATCTGACCGCATGTTCAACATACACCTTATATCCCTCCACCTTCAACTCATAACCATGTCTATAATTATGCTCCTGCAAGAACACCACGTCAACACCATGACGCTCCAAAAACTCCCTAAACCACTCACACTTTCTCTGCGACCTCAAACCATTGATGTTCAATGTCAAGCACTTAAAACCGACAAAGGTGGTTTCCCTCTTGACACAACCTTTTTGTCACCTGATCGCCTCATTGCACTCTTATCCCTCCCCCCCCCTTTTTGTGCACTCTTACTCGATCCCTGTCCCTGAGTGTCTTTTGAACCCCTCTGCGTGACATCCGCCCATGTTTTCTTCCCTGAACGTTGTGCGGGCGTAAGCACTTCATCTGAATCATAAAGCACTGCTGCGCGCTTTCGCGTCGTACCGTCGACCTGCATCTCGTCATCAAGCTCATCACCACGATGAACCTCAACCTCCACCGTATTCACCGACAAGACAGCCTTGTCACACACCTTAGGACGAACTACCTTCGCCCCTCCGTCCTCCATAATAGTCCCAAGATCCAGGATCGTGCCTTCTTCCTGATACGGCCCCGTGCCCGAAATATCCACAAGCGTCGTCAATGCTTCCTCCTTGCTATCATTCACTTCTGCGATGATCTCCTCCAATGCCTGAACCACGTCCAAGGAAGGGGAGTCCCCCCCACTCGTAGCACCTGCCATCTTCTCTGCCTTCTCAACCTCCTCACTCCATGACGCACTCTGCGGAGTCAGTGTCGAAAAAGGCTGTTCTTGCTCCACTCTCCTCACCTCTACGTTTCTTCGTTGTTGCAGGTCGTTGTCTCCACGTCCTCTACCACATTGCGCTGCCAGGTGTTCATACGACCCACACAAACGACAAGTGCGTCGTTGCCCTGCGTATGTCACAAATACCTGAGTTCTGAATTCTTCCATCACCACATACGACGGTATAGGATGTCGTATCGTCATCTTTGCAGAGTACGTACCCTCAGGTATTCCCATATACGTACCAGCTGACCATCTTCCGGCAGTAACCGTGTGTACCGTCCCATATTTACTCATGGCAAACCTTATGTCAGATGCATCCGCCTCAAATGGCACATTCCTGATCTTCACCCAAGTGAAGTAACTTGATACATCATGCATCCTCACCGTGACAGCATGATTCACAGGTATGGCCACTTCCTGAAACTTGTTAACCACTGTCTCATACATACTCGTCGAATTGAATTTAAGAAATATCCTCTTCGTGCCATTCAAGGCAAGTCCACAAATCTCTTCAGTAGCTACGCCGTAGGTGTCTCTAATTATTGCTGGTAGAAGTAGCTCCATAGACGACCCAGTGATAGCTCCACTGGTTAATTCAATACAGACTGTATTGACTCTCCGGCGACAAGCCTGCGCCATGTTGTGAAAATATTACTGCACCCAGTCAACACCAGGGGGTAGCAGCAGCACACGTCCTCTCTACTCAAGGGCTGAGAGACGAATTGACTCTCACGTCTTATTATTGATTGTGTTGGTCCTTTGCCTAGAACCAAACTAGGAAACCAATACTTATTTACTATTATGGACGCTGCAACACGCTATCCCGAAGCTATTCCTATGAGAAAAATTAATGCTCGTGCTATTGTGAGAGCGCTGATGAAATTTTTCTCCCAGGTTGGATTGCCACGAGAGATACAATCAGATCAGGGATCTAATTTCACTTCTAAGATCTTTCGAGAAGCATTATCCCACCTAGGAATAAAGTCTGTACTTTCAACCAGTTATCATCCACAGTCACAAGGGGCTCTAGAGAGATTTCATCAGACACTGAAGTCCATGATGAGAGCTTATTGCGAACATTTTTCTAGAGACTGGGATGAGGGTATACCTTTTCTTCTGTTTGCTATGAGAGAAAGTGAGCAAGAAAGTCTCGGATTTAGTCCGTTTGAATTAATATTCGGACACCAAGTGCGTGGTCCTCTTGCAGTGTTGAAAGACGTGTGGACAGGAAAATCAAATCCATCATTGAGCACATCACCTTCATTAATGCAGCAACATTTGACAGCCGCTAGAGAGCTAGCTTCGAAAAACCTAGTTTCAGCCCAAGCTAGAATGAAGCAGCATTATGACAAGCGTGCTGTCTCTCGTTCTTTTAAAGCAGGAGATAAGGTGATGGCTCGGAAATTAGTACCAGGTCATGCTCTACAAGCCAGGTATGATGGTCCCCTGGAAGTAGTGAAAAAGCTTAGCGACGTAAATTATTTGGTACGTACGCCTGGGAAAAAGAAATCTAATCATGTGTACCATGTTAACCAGCTTAAGGCATACTACGCTAGTCCTCTACCTACTACTATTCTTCCTAGGACAGAGGAAGAAAACGTCAGTCTACCTGACATCTCTAGAGGTATAGAGGTTCGTTTAGAAAATTCAGTGACTCTACAATCACTAGACGATTTTCTTAGTAACCTTGGGATTGATAAAGCTGGTGATGTTAAAAACATGATTTTGCATTTCCCTGAATTGTTCGGTGATGTTCCTAAACGTTGTACTCTGGGTGTACATGACGTTGATGTACAGGGAGCATCACCCATTAAGCAATCACCATATAGGATGAGTCCAACAAAGCATAAAGCATTGAGAGAAGAGGTTGATTTTCTGTTATCTCACGGACTTATTGAACGCAGTAAAAGTCCATGGGCATCTCCCTGTATTTTAGTGCCTAAACCTGACGGTAGTTTCAGGATGTGCACTGATTACAGGAAAGTGAACTCTGTCACCTTGCCTGATGGTTATCCTCTACCTCGCATTGACGACCTTATTGACCGTGTGTCAGGAGCCCAGTTTGTCAGCCGTTTAGATCTCTTACGAGGCTATTATCAAGTCCCGCTTACTGAACGTGCTCAAGAAATATCTGCTTTTACTGTTCAAGATGGATTGTTTAACTACCTCGTCACCCCCTTCGGCCTTCATTCCAACGTATAATGAACGAGTTGACCCACAACTTAGAAGGAGTAGAAGCCTACCTTGACGACTTAGTGGTGTACAGTGACGAGTGGGAACAGCACTTGACGCGTCTCAGAGCATTGTTTGAGAGACTGGCGCACTACAACTTCACTGTCAACTTAGCCAAATGTAGTTTTGGTCAAGCCAAGATTACCTATCTAGGCTTTTGTATCGGCCAAGGTGAGGTTGCTCCTATTGAGGCTAAGGTTCGTGCAATTTCTGAATTTCCGGTGCCTCAGGATAGGAAAGGAGTCCAGAGATTCCTGGGTATGGCAGGATATTATCGCAGGTTCTGTCCAAACTTTTCTCAGATTGCAGCTCCTCTTACTGAGCTTACTAGTAGCAAAGTTCAGTTTACCTGGACTAGAGATTGTTCAGACTCGTTCAAAAGGTTGAAGCGCTTGCTATCCTCTGCTCCTGTGTTGAAGAGTCCTAATTTCAATCTTCCCTTCTTTTTACATATAGATGCGAGTGGTTATGCAGTGGGTGCTGTGCTGCTCCAACAGTCAACATCCACTGACATTCTCCATCCTATATGTTACTATTCATCTAAGCTTAAACGACACCAGAAAAATTATGCCACTATTGAGAAAGAGGCTCTAGCTCTTGTGGTGTCCTTAGAACATTTTGACGTGTATTTGGGCACTTCCCCATTTAAAGTTAACGTTTTTTCTGACCACAATCCACTCACCTACATAAACACTATGAAGAGTAAAAATGCTAGGATCATGAGGTGGGCTCTCAGAATCCAACCTTATTCTATTAGCATAAAACACATAAGTGGTCATTGTAATGTAATTGCTGACGCTGTCTCGTCCTTAATAATTATCAGTTACATTAAATTAACGTAATTTTATGCCCAAATACCTTTCGTTACTTGCTATCTCAAATTCAGTAAAGTAACTTAATCCCTCCAGCCCATATTAACTATATATACTCATGTCATGTCTAATTATTATATTTATATATTCACAGTAATGTTGTGTGAGGAGGAGACAAGCTGAGTGTTGAGTGAGTAGTGTGGTGTGGGAGATGGTACTGCGCGTGACGCAACACTGTCCTGCCGCAGACCCCCCCCTCACTACACACCTTAAGCTGTTTCATACTCAGATGTTCATACTGCCTCGCATTCCACAACCACTACTTAAGAGTGGAATGCAGTCTCCTCTACTATGATCGAGCCTCAACGTGCCCTCCTTGTCAGCGCTATCCTGTCTCTACACTGATGTATATAACCACGAGTATGCAGAAATACGATACTGTGTACTGCCCTAGTTAGGGGCATATCCTAGTGACGGACGCTGTGAAATTGTAGAAGTGCTTGGCACAAGAGACTCGGATTAATATTTTATTGACATGAATAACCAGAAATAATGTGAAAGACATTCATGCAACTCCTAGTGCGACCCTCTGTCGTGTTGGGGGGGGTGTTGCAACCCTTGAATGGGTTACAATGATTATTATGTATATATAATTTATATTACCTTTTCATTTAATTTTATATTGCTTATATTTGCGATAATAGCTAAATCGTAAATGTATGACTTTATATTATTATTTGACTGTTATATTGTTATTTAGCTTATGTTGTTAGGATGTATATAAAATGTGCTCAGTTAGGCTTGATTGTCAAACTACTGTAATTATCGCTTGTCGCTCGTTATACTGCCGGCTTCTGAGCTGCAGTTGTCCACGTAGCTATCACGTGATCGAGGGGGGGTGTCCTCACCTCTCGTGAAATTGTCAGTCTGCTGGAGACTCGCTTGCTGGTTGGACAGCTTGTCTGTCTCATTATTCTTGTTAGTTCTGTGGAACTTTGTTCACAGAACATTGTAAAGACTTTGTGATTTTCGACGTTGTACTGAGGTTGTGTGTCACATAGACACTCTGAGTATCTCAGGTCCTTAGCTATAGCTTCTGACCTAATTTTGTACTGGTTCCTGTGTATTGTCACAGTCGAGTTTTCCTATGCTGAACGAAGATTCAGTATTATGGGAGTTTTGTAACTTTTGTGGAGGATCTGCAGATGGTCCCTACTTAGTGTCGTTATATTATCTCCTTGTTCCTGATTCTGTGTCGCAGTCGCTTGATATTGCATTGCTATTGGGCTTAGCATTCTTTGTTGTTCAAGCAGACTGTTCGGGTTGCCAGTCGGTCAAGAAGTTAGTTTATTTGAGGATTTTGTCAGTCACTTGTTTAAGTCTTATTCGAGTCTTGAGACATAGCTAACTACTTAAGAGCACTTACACGCATACACACACTTGTACATATTTGTAATATCTTATTAAATGTTAATGTACCTGACGGTACTTAAGAATTATAAATGTGATATGTGCTTTCAGCACAATAATATTGAACTCGAGAGATTGATTTTATTTTGAATGCTGTAATTAATTTAATTTAATATACCTCTAGACAACTTACTACTTAATAAATTTATTAAATTTTAATTTCTCTAGTTAGTAGCCTACCAGTTGTAATCCTAAAGCACTATTGAACCATACTGAATTTTAATGGATAATTGGACAAGGATACTGACTACTTGTTACGAAAACCCAGTAACAGGCTGGATGCTAGAAGGGCAGTCCTTTCTAGTATTCACTGGAGATCTCTAAGCTTTTAGAATCGCGATTTTTGTAACACGTGTATATATATATATATATATATATATATATATATATATATATATATATACTTATATATATATATATACGTATATATATATATATACGTATATATATATATATACGTATATATATATATATACGTATATATATATATATACGTATATATATATATATATATATATATATATATATATATATATATATATATATATATATATATATATATATATATATATCGTGCCGAATAGGTAAAATTGGTCAATTAGCAAGAACTCATTCAAAATTAAGTCCTTTCCAAAATTTTCTCATATACTTTTAAAGATATATTTTTTCATTTATTTTAATGTAAAAAATAATAATTTTGTATCAAAAGAACCTTAGAAAACTTACCTAACCTTATTATAACAAGCGCATTTTAATTTAGCCTAATCCAATTAAATATATTTTAGATAAGTTTACAATAATTTAATAATATACAAACACAATGAAATATATATATTTTTTTTTGCTAGGTTCAGAATTATTTTTTTTTTTTGAGAAATTATTGCATACACAAATTTTTGCTTACCTTATTCGGCAAGAAGAGCGTTGCTATTTACGCCAAAATCGCAAGTTTTACCTATTCAGCACCATATGTTCATGTTGTGGAGGGTACCACAGGAGCATGTGGATACACAATAGGTCTAGAAACTAGGTCCCCCAAAAATGTTAGTACTTAATATTTCTAATTTCATATTTTCAATAAGATAACTTGACATATCACATAAATGGTTATGCTGTTTTTTTTTTTTTTTTTTTATTCGCCGGTATTCTCCCGGCCCGGGTCTTTTCCAAGTAGTGGTGACCCGGCCTTGGCTCCCTATTTGGGGAGTGTCTCGACACTTAAGTCTCCCATGGGAGGAGGTACAGTACCTCCTCATCTTTGGGACCAAGTGTCCCCAGGCCTAGCCACATTCCCCGCCCTCACGGGGCTCGTAGGGAGAAGCTAGGCCTCTGGTCTGCCATCTACCCCGCCTCAAAGGGGCTCGTGGGGATGGCAGTCTTATGAGCTGCAGATGGTAGCAAGCTCAGCCCTCTTTTGACCTTCTATGGTTATGCTGTCTATCTCTTTACTCTTCATTAAGTAGACAACCACAGTGTTGACGTGTGTGGCTGACAACTTACCTTGCATTTAATCTGATCATCTGTGCGTCTCGCCTAACTCCCAGAGGTACTTGTAACCAAGCATAAATCTCGCTACTACAACGTCAGTCAGTCTGCTCACATTTCTAGGTGTTTCGTAAGCATGCTTATCTAAGCTCACGTTATGATATTTACAGATCTACTAAGGCTTCTTACTATATAGCTATGACATTCATTTTCATTCTTAATATTATTTCTGACACTAGACGTATATACCCAAGTTACAGTATATAATTCATTTACCTTTAGGTATTTTCTTTGGCTAACTTGTCAACTTTATTATGAAGGAGTAATTTAGTGTGTTGTGGGAGCCATGTTAATTTTACATTAATTCCGTTTTCCCTGATTTTTTTAATATCTATCGTATACCTTGTTTCTCCAATGAGCATATTGTTAGTCATTATGCGAGTCTAGTGCCTTCAGTGATGACACAGACGCTGTAATAATCAAAGGGTCAGGTAAGAGAGAGAGAGAGAGAGAGAGAGAGAGAGAGAGATGCATTAGACTGATGTGCAACATCTGGGTGTCTTTATTTATAGACGTTTCACCATAAAGTGGTTTTATCAATGCATTACATGGACAAATTATGAAGACAGTATAAATATATACAGCAGACAATGGAGGATGTGGTAATCAGTCCCTCAGCATAATAGCAGGTGATGAGCACCGTAGTCCTGATGAACCTGAGGCACAGGCTTGAAGATTGGTGTTTATATACTGGAGCCAGATGAGGTGCAGCAGACGAAGGCATTGTCGCTGGTAGGCAGGATTCCCCAGTGGAAGTAAGTCATACCCAAGAGTTGGGCCAGGAGATAGTACGTTGCCTTCGTCTGCTGCACGTCCTCTCACTCAAGTATAAAATCACCAGTCTTTCTGCCAGTGCTCCAGGTTCTTCAAGACTACGGCTGAAGGACTGATTACCTCATCTTCAACTGTCTGCTGAATATGTTTCTTTTGTGCCTCGTGGCCTGGTGGCTAAAGCTCTTGCTTCACACGGCGATCGTCCGGGTTCGATTCCCGACGAGGGTAGAAACATTGGACATGTTTCTTTACAGCCGTTGCCTATGTTCCTTATCAGCAAAATGGGTACCTGGGTGTTAGTCGATTGGTGTGGGTCACATCCTGGGACAAAACTGACTAATTTGCCCGAAATTCTCAGCATAACAAGCGGCTTTCTATATAGTAGTATGTCATTGATGTCAGCTAGGACTGTATACCTTGTACGTGTACTTATAGAAATGAAGATATTATTATTATTATTATTATTATTATTATTATTAAGTCCGTGTAATGTATTGATAAAGCCACTGGATGACGAAACGCCTACAAGACGCTCAGATGTCGCACATGTGTCTGACTCACCATCTTGTTGGTATTGAATACCACTGATATACAACGTGAGAGAGAGACAATAATCTCAAGACAAATGACAGAGTTTTTTGACTATCACTCACTACTTTGTGATCGTCAATATGGCTTCAGGAAAGGTTACTCTGCTGCTGATCTGTTGTTAAACCTCTCCACTAAGTGGCACCAGTCACTGGATGAATCCAAAGTCAGCTGTGTGGTAGCACTGGACATTGCTGGCGCTTTCGACCGGGTGTGGCACCAGGGCCTCTTAGCAAAACTTCAAGCACTGGGAATTGCAGGTTCTACGCTATGTCTCCTCAGTGATTACCTTCATGGTAGATCTCTAAGTGTAGTTCTCATTGGAACGGAATCAGCAAGACATCCTATTGGGGCAAGTGTTCTACAAGGAAGCGTGCTGGGACCATTGTTATGGAATGTCTACTTCAACGACCTTCTTCATCTCATCCCAGAATCACATGCATATGCAGACGACTGCATATGCCAGCTGCTCTAAGCTACATCAATCACCAGCTGAGAGCTATATCAGCTTGGGGAAATAGATGGCAAGTAACATTTGCACCTGAGAAAACGCAAATGATGATCGTCTCTAGGCACCATGATGGTAATGCTGGTGCAGTAGTAAGGATGAATGGGAGGGTGTTGGCACCTGGAGAAGAAGTTAATATCCTTATGGTGAAATTTGACTCCAAACTAACCATGAAGAACCATGTTGTAAATCTTGCAAACAAGGCAGCAAGGAAGCTTACAGCACTTCGCCGTATCTCGCATCTACTTGACAGTAGGGGTTGCAAGATTCTGTACGAGGCACAAGTATGCTCGCACCTTGAGTATGCTCCACTTTCTTGGTTTGCCTGCCCTCCCTCTCATCTGCGACTGCTTGACAGAGTAGAGAACAGAGCAAGACGTCTCATCTCTCGCCTGGACCCATCCTGGATAGATCTGTCATTTCAGCAGAGCCTTCAACATAGGAAGGATGTGGTTGGCCTTACTGTTATGTACAAGGCCAATATTGTCAAAGTACCACACTTGGATCCACTTCGAGGACAGCGTGAAACAAGCTTTTATGCCACAAGACGGGCAGAAAGCAGCAACTTCACTCTGGCTGGACCCTTCTCCAGAACATCACTCCATCTGAGATCATATATACCCAGGATGACTAGAGTATGGAACACATTCGTACAGCATAATGATGTCAACGAGATAAAGTCAGTTGATCAAATGAAAATGCTGGCCCACAGATGGCTCCAACTTCATCCTGTTCCCTACTTGTATTTCTCATAACAATAAAAATGCTTTCAAATGAGCTGATGTAGGTAACAGCTCTTAGCTTGCCAATAAAGTTAGGAATCCTTAACCTGTAAATAGCTTGTCAATAAAGCTAGGGATCCTTAACCTTGTCAAACCCTGTGTTAAGAAAAGAGAGAGAGAGAGAGAAAGAGAGAGAGAAGCGAAGCTTGCAGGCCAAGAGATACAGCAACACACGAAACGTTAGTGGTACATCCATCACTGTCTAAGACTGGTCTGAGAAGAGCATAACATTACCCCTTCAACCTCAGGTAGGAAAAATCTCCCTACCTTCTCATGATTCTTTTTATTTCTCCCCGTTTTTCCCTTCTTAATTTTTCATTAGTCTTTTTTTCGTGCTTCATTAAGTTTCCTCTTGTTCTTATTTGTCGTTTTCCCCTCTCATCCTCGGAGGTATTCTGTCAATGACCCCCGTTCACGTCCTAGTAAATCCTTCCCTCCCACTGGTTTTCACATCCTTTTTGCCTCTAACTCCTTCACTCATATTCTTCCTCCCCTTCCCCTCTACCCCTGCCAATGACACATCCCCCACCGATCACAGAAACGTGTGTTGGGTGTGGTGGCGGCGGGGTGGAGGCGGTAATGGCGGGGAGTGAAGGTGTAATGACATGTTCTGGCGCGGTAATTGTCAGTCTAGCCACTGGGGGGCCGGGCGGCCTGGCGGTAAATCATGGCCTGTCCGCAACCAACTGACTGATGGGGCCCAGCACCCCACGCTCACCACTTTCCTCACTGGACTCGCTCCTCCTAGCCGAGGAGGGAAGGTTAGATGGTTGGACATAGGAATGAA
Organism: Cherax quadricarinatus; assembly: GCF_038502225.1. Lineage (NCBI taxonomy): Eukaryota > Metazoa > Arthropoda > Malacostraca > Decapoda > Parastacidae > Cherax > Cherax quadricarinatus. The sequence goes on along the minus strand of NC_091311.1, from coordinate 31,607,776 downwards.
TGTTATAATCCATTCTTGTGTGTGACTCGAAGCACGGGTTGCAAGGGTTCCATTGATGCAAAAGCAAATACTGATTGTTTTCATCCCACCAGATTATGAAGCCCTTTTATTTAACCTCCTAACAAATAGACCTCAAAGAGTAGTATTAGCAAACAATAAACACAGGGCTGCTTCACTGAAGAGTTCTGTTCCCCAAGGCACAGTTCTTATCCCAATTCTCTTTCTCATTCACATATTTGATATAGACAAGGACGTAAATCATAGTATTGCATCATCCTTTGCAGATTATTCTAGAATCTGCATGAAAGTGACATCCATAGTAGACACCGATCCTCCAAGCTGATATCAGTCAAGTTTTCCAGTGGGCTACTAACAACATGAAATTCAATGAGGCTAAATTTCAGTTACTAGTTACAGAAGGAGTGAGGAAATAAACATGAGATCGTAGTACAAGACAAACTCATCTCACTCAATAGAGAATAAGTCTAATGCAGGAGATCTGCCAAAAGATCTCACGTTAAAAAGCACGAAAATGTTCTTATCGCAACTGCAAAAAAAAAAAAAAAAAAAAAAATGGTAGTCTGGATAACCAGAATTTTCAAAACAGAGATGCCAAACCAATGATGACATTCTTCAAGGAGTGTCATCATTGGCTTCAAGGAGTGTCATCATGGAGGGAGAAATTACAGAGCTGGGAAATGTACAGAGAATATTCACAGCTCATGTAAACTCAGTCATGCACCTAAATTGCTGGGAGTACCTGAAGTCCCATGAACTGTACGCCGTAGAAGATAGGCTAGGATGATACATGGTAATATATACCTGAAAGATTCTAGAGGGAATGATTCCTAACATATGAATGCAAAAAGCTTGGCAATCGGTACAACATAATTCCGATGACGAGCAGCGGAACGATGAACTGAGAACTCAGTAAGTGTAAAGGAACCACGACTCTTCAGTACCCTCCATTCACGCATAAGGGAATTACCAACAGATGGCTGGCTGTCTTCAAGAAGAACACGACAAATTAGTTTCATCAGTAACTCATCAGCCGAGACTATAGTGAATCTATTGGGCTGAGGGCGGCGGGCACAAACAACCTACTCAAACAGGCCAGCAACCAGAAGGCCTGGTCTGTGACCTCTCTGAGGAGACGGTGACATCCGGAAGGGATTACAGGTAACCTATAGGAATTCAGATGTCGATCTCTTAGGGATCTCAACACTGTATATTTTCGCACAAAGACCTGCTGTTTTTCACTGGTTCTTCCAGTGAACATATTTTGTAATTTTACCAGTAGGTTATACTTGGTAACAAGTCCAGTGATAAAGTTAGTGAGATATATAGCACTAAGACTGGAGATAAATTAAGCTATAAATGTGGTGATAAATTTGGTGGTTAATCTCACGATAAATTTGGCTTTCAGATTGGTCAAACGATTAACGATAAGTTTGGCAATATACTTAAGAAAGTGTCATTAAGAATATGTCTGCTGGGACGCGATGCTTCTCAGACAGAGACATACATGTACAAGACACACTACCATACTCACACAAAAATATACTCAAAAACACAAGCACAAAGACTAGAGTCTGATCTAATCTGAAATCTGCACTGCCACTTAGAATGGAAGGGTGGACTTTTACTATTTTAAATGCTTCTTTATGGACAAAGGATGGAATGGAGTGATACTTCACTGAAGACACAGTCATGCATCCAGGAATACAATGTCCTCTAAAAAAAAAAAAACAGTGTAGAGTGTCCTCTACACCTCCACTCATTATCGAAATGTTTCAAGGAATATTATAAGAAAAAACGGGAAATGAGAGTAAAGATCATAAGTCTCCTTAAAACTATACTAACTGAGCCAACAAAATGTTACTTGACAATAATCATTAATGAACCACCATTTGCAATTTAGCTAGATTAAACACTTAGTAACTGTCGTAATCGTACGTCTCATAACTTACAAGATATCCCGAAATATCTGGGGAATTTCTATACTTTCTTGTGTATAATAACACAAAAGTAATCCTGGCAGAATGACTCAAGACCGTAATATACTTGGAAAACATCGATACCATGCCTAACCCTTCTAGGGTAGGGTAGGTGCCTGAGCCCGAGCCTTTAACTCATAAGACTGTCATTCCCATTTGCCCCCTTGGGGCGGGGATGGCAGACCAGAGAGGCCTAGCTTGTGGCTAGGCCTGGGGACAGTTAGTCCCTAAGATGAAGAGGTACTTGTGCCTCCTCCCATGGGAGACTTAGGTCTCAGACACTCCCTAAAGAGGGAGCCAAGGCCGGGCCACCACTTGGAAAAGGCCCGGGCCGGGAGACTACCGGCTAATCTTTAATAATAATAATAATACTTGGAAAAGACCCGGGCCGGGAGAGTACCGGCGAATAAAAAAAAAATAATTATATCATCGACACCGTACCCAGCCCTTCTAGGGTAGGGTAGGTGCCTGAGTCCAAGATTGCAGCTCACAAGACTGTCATTCCCAATAACCCCCTTGGGGCGGGGATGGCAGACCAGAGAGGCCTAGCTTCTCCCTACGAGAAGCTAGGCCTGGGGACAGTTGGTCCCAAAGATGAAGGGGTACTTGTGCCTCCTCTCCTGGGAGACTTAGGTCTCAGACACTCCCTAGACAGGGAGCCAAGGCCGGGCCACCACTTGGAAAAGGCCCGGGCCGGGAGAATACCGGCGAATCTTTCATAAATAAATATGTAATTACATGTTGCACATCTGTGAATCTAGTTGGTTATTCAGTACATCAAGTCAATTAATTTAACTAAGCACCTGAGACATTTTATCTCGATAATTTCCATACTCTTTTAAATTTAACACCTGGCACCGTATGATAACGCTAAATAATTCGCCTATGATAGGCAGGTATATCAAACTTTCGTATATACACACAACTATTGAATTAGAATGTACATACAACATGAGGTGGAGAGTCAGGTGGAGAATATATCTGCGGTATTGCAGAATCCTCGAGTCATCACTTATCTGTACATCTATTTCAGCTAGAACAACGGCTTCTATAACATAGCTGAACCCATTGCCAAGAAACTTCTTCATCGTTAACCCACGTAACTGCATGCACACCCGCCCGTCCCATTAGGGGATCCTCATCAGATACAACCTACCAAACATACTCGGCGGTCCTTTACAGGTCCGTCTTTTTAAATCTAACCTACCCAGCATTCTCTACCTGACTCCGTCCTATAAATACTCATGTACTATTTACCCAGGAAAATCTGTTTGTGACTCGAAAAAGCCCACTGTGTGGGTGAAACGTTGTCAATAAAGGATCGCATTGTGCTGTATTTGTGTTTATTTTTCCCGGGATGGTGATAATTCCTAGAATTTTCATAAGGTGCCAAGTGTTAAATTGAAAAGAGTATGGAAATTCCACGGACATTAGTGTATTTTTTGTAAGTTGACAGACGTACTAAGCCGTTAATCCAACGAAAACACAAACGGTGGACCATTAATGATTACTGTCAAATGAATGACAAACGTTTTATACGCTCGATTACCATAGTTTCAGTGAGGCTTGTAGACTGTACTGTCATTTCTTCTTTTCCTTAAAACATTCCCTGATAAAGAATAAAAAGGCACAATACCGTGATTGGAACAATAAACAAATATCCCGAACAGTATGTCTCTGTAAATGGTCCAAGTCAGACTGAAACGTCGTCGGTAACTCGTTTCTCCTATGTACGGGTTATTTGTGTATTATTCGCTGACGACTTTTCTATACAGAGCGGAGGGAAAGGAGGCCAGTCCATGCAGGTCTTAAAAGATGAGACAGCGCTCCTGGACACAGACAACGCTCCTGGATACAGACAACGCTCTTGGACACAGACAACGCTCCTGTACACAGACAACGCTCCTGGACACACATCTGTCTTCACTCAGATTTCCATTCTATCCCGTTCATTGCTCCCGAAGAAGCATTTAAAACACGAAGAGCTTAGAGCAGCAGTTCTTAACCGGAAATTACTCCCTCCCTCCCTCTCTCCTAGGTGACGCGACGCGTGAGTACTTTCCTAGGGAGGGAGGGAAAGATTATTATTATTCTAATCAAAACTAAGCGCTAAACCACCATCGTCATGCAGCACAAACTAAGAGAAAACATAACAAATGGCCTTAACATATGTTTGTATGTCATTATTTTGATTTACAAGTGAGGGGTGACAAAGTTTTGCTCACCGTAGATAATACAAAATATCGTATGTGGTAACTACGTCAATTGAAATGTGAAACTACATTAAAGGCGACTAAATTCAGGTAAACCTCATATTTTTAGACTGGCGAGATTACATTTTCTCGCTTTGAGCTGAATGGATGAACGTATTTGGATAACCGTATAACGTATTTCAATTGCCACATAGCAGGTTCTTCAGTTTTCACTAAATATAATGTAAATCTAAAGGCAAGTTACAGCAACCACACACAATAATAGGCATCTATCACTACTTAATGAAGATCAGAATCTATTCATAGCTAATATGACTAAAATTGTCACATATTCAATAATTTAATAATCTTGGTTTGAGTGAGTTGTATAACTTGGCAATACTGACTGAGACGGTTTCAACCGTTAAGTACTGTCAGTTGTATATTTGTGATTTGCTCTATTAACTGACTCATTTTGAGAATAAAAATAATAATAATGTTTAAGAATGAAAACTAGTTTGCCAGTTTTCCTATTTAAATAAAGAGGACTTTTTTTTAATGTTTACATTTAGAATTTAATATGAATGAACGAGGGGGAGAGGGCGTGGAGATGAGGACCAAGTGTGATGGAGGGAGCGACCCAAAATAAGTTGAGAAGCATTTGGTTAGAGTAACTTCACTGTCCCACCTCTGTGGTTGTTGTGCACTGGTGATTGCTTGTTCAGCAATTAGCTACAACACACACACACACACACACACACACACACACACACACACACACACACACACACACCGACACACACACACACACACACACACACACACACAAACACACAAACACACACATACACACACACACACACACACACACACACACAAACACACACACACACAAACACACCAGTTTGGAACCCACACCTAGCCAAGCACGTAAAGAAACTAGAGAAAGTGCAAAGGTTTGCAACAAGACTAGTCCCAGAGCTAAGAGGTATGTCCTACGAGGAGAGGTTAAGGGAAATCAACCTGACGACACTGGAGGACAGGAGAGATAGGGGGGACATGATAACGACATACAAAATACTGAGAGGAATTGACAAGGTGGACAAAGACAGGATGTTCCAGAGATTGGACACAGTAACAAGGGGACACAGTTGGAAGCTGAAGACACAGATGAATCACAGGGATGTTAGGAAGTATTTCTTCAGCCACAGAGTAGTCAGTAAGTGGAATAGTTTGGAAAGCGATGTAGTGGAGGCAGGATCCATACATAGCTTTAAGCAAAGGTATGATAAAGCTCACGGCTCAGGGAGAGTGACCTAGTAGCGATCAGTGAAGAGGCGGGGCCAGGAGCTCGGACTCGACCCCCGCAACCTCAACTAGGTGAGTACAACTAGGTGAGTACACACACACACAAAGACACACACACACACACACACAAAGACACACACACAAAGACACACACACACACACACACACACACACACACACACACGACACAACATTTGTCATCTCTCACACTAATTTAGCCTCACTCAATACTATTGTTAATAAAGAACTCGTAAAAATAGCAACGTGGATGACTGTCAATAAACTTACACTGAATATAGACAAAACCTTTTGCATTATATTTGGTAGTAGAGACAGTGACGTCCAACTAAACATTATGCTTAACAACTTCCTTATTGCTAAACATAATGAGGGAAAATTCGTGTGTCAACACCTTGACAGCAATCTGAAATTCAATACCCATATCCTACACATAAAAAAGTATGTAAAACAGTTGGCATCCTCTCAAACATACGTTACTATGTACCACAAACAGCACTACTTACACTATACAGTTCACTGATGTACCTCTGCCTCAACTATGCTGTTTGTGCCTGGGGTTCCTCAATGACAAATCACTTAAAGCCAATAATAATCCCCCCAAAAGCTACAGTGCGAATGATCACACAATCCACATCTAGACAACACCTCCCCCTTTTCCTCACTTTTCAAAGACCTAAACCTATAAAACAATCACTCGTACTACTGTGCCACCAACATTTAAAGAACAATCAATTCTAATATAAATCCCGACCTGAAGTGCTTTCTTGACAGTTGCAACAGGACCCAAGGACACAGTACTAGGCACAAAAATCTCTATGACACTCCGATGAAGCAGTTGAAGTTATTGTGGGTGGGGTAGAGTTTTAGTGAGGTGTTTGAGTCCGTGGGTGTTGGCTTGCAACAGGATTTGGTTGGTTGATGGAGTTATCCTTGTGCAAAGAAGCAACATATTCCCTGCGCTTAGGACATTGGGAGAAGGTGGCAGTGTGTGAGTGAGCGCAGTTGATGCACTTGGCAGGCTTGTAGCATTGTTTCCACATGTGTCCAGTAGCGAAGCACCTGGAACAAACCTGTTGCTTTGTATAAGAGTGCTTCAAGTTTCCAAAACTGAGACACTTGAAACATTGGAGGACAGGGGTATAGTTGGGAAGAAACAGTGAAGAAGGAATGATGAAGCAATGGGTATGAATGTCGTGTCTGAACAAGATGTCAGCTTCAGAGGGAGTAGGGCAGCGAATTTGAGAATATTAGAGGAGGGAGGAGGATAAAGCTCCTCAACAGTTACGTCGTTTTGGTCGAGATATCAGTCATGACGTCATTCTTGTCGTAGTCATAAGCTTGAAGGAGAGAGTAGTCGACATATTTTGCTACAACTGTGCTCTTGGCCTTGTGAAACAACTTTAGGTTAGGTTAGGTAAGAGTTGGCATGAAACAGCAAGTGTTTCCTGACGCTTTTGGCCTTCTGACCGAGGCCTTCCGCTGGCTTGCCGGTGCACCCCTTTTAAAAAAATATGGTTATGATTATATTAACAATGATTGATGTCTTTATCTTAAGACAAGTCTCTCGTATGTATTGCACTGTAGTCATGTTGCATGTATGAATCCTAAATAGAACTTAGTGTGATTAATACTACAAATCAGAGACGAGTGTCAAGACTCAATCAAGCAACACTTCATGAAGAGCTTCAGAGCTTCAGAGCTTCAGAGCTGGGAAGTGGAACTTCACAATCCTCAGTGTCTGATGTCCCAGTCACTGTGCGAGGGTCGTCACGCCGCGTTAATCTACATTACCCAGTAAGGTTACATGTACCGAGAAGTGTGTATATATGTGTATCATACCTACTGAGAGGTGTAGCTGTGTATATATGCTGAAAGCATAACTGAAGTTTCATATTAGTGATTAATGTGCTACATCTCTGAGCAGTGGTAGTGAAGGTGACTGTAGCTTCATTGATACTTGAGTAGTTGATAAACTTGAAACCTACTAAACCAGCAAACCATGGATGGTTTATAATTCCCAAAATATTGGAGTGTGTATAAACACTTGATATACACCACGTTGCCCATAAACCCTACCTAGTTAAGTGTATGTTTAAGGTGTTGATGAAACGAATGTGAGAAGTGCTGGTGTGACCAGTGTTAGTGTGGCCAATGCTAGTGTGGCCAATGCTAGTGTGACCAGTGCTGGTGTGACCAGTGCTGGTGTGACCAGTGTTAGTGTGACCAGTGTTAGTGTGACCAGTGTTAGTGTGACCAGTGCTAGTGTGGCCAATGCTAGTGTGATCAGTGCTATTACTGAAAAGTTCATTGCACATATTAGTTCTGAAAACAGTTTTACGTGTGAATGAGTGATCATAATGACGTCATCAGTGTTAATGATAGTGAAGTGTTGGTTGCGGTGGTGAAGCACCACCTGCGCCCCAGTGTCATGTGGGTTCGATAACGTGGATGGGGTAAAAACACTCGCGTAGGCTGGGTAGTACTTATAATTATAACGGAAAGTATGGGAAGCACCATCAGCCGCCCTGCCTCTCTCTGCTCTCTATCTCAGAGTGACCCACCAGTGCCTAGCGGGTGAACGGCATTCAAAAACATGCTATGGTCAGCAGCAAAATGAATAACAGTCAGTGATTCACACAGACGGTTGGCAGTGAGTCATCTACTGGTAACTGGTTACTGGTAACTGGTACTACTGAGACCAGCACCACCTGTGCCCCAGCACCACTTGCGCCCCAGCACCTCCTGCGCCCCCAGCATCACCTAGCAATGACACTCATATAATCATCTACAGTACTAAGAAGGTAAGTGAGAAACCGTGGGACAACACACCACCAGTAAGGTAAGTTTATATTTTACACCAGTTGTCAAAGACTTTTTCCAAATTTAGGAATGTATATGTAGTATTTAGCACATTTACGTATATTAAGTTATTAGAATCTCATAATTTCGCTTTCAAACTGTCTTGGATACGGAAGATCCCGTACCATTGCTCTGAGCAGTTAAATTGTATAAATATCCATCCCAGGGTAAGAGTGACGCTCCCTCCCCACCAACCTTTCCCTCCAGTACATCATGAAGGACGTTTTAGTTCTTCCGTTTATTAAGATAAATAGAGCTTTCTTGCTTGATAACTGAAAACTTAAATGATTCAAATAACTTTATCTTTGCGACCTCAACTGGTACATGTACCCACTTAGTACCTTAGTAAATCGTCGCTAAGCGAGAGAGTACTCAGTGTACACACGAATCAGGCCACAACAATTGCTGGGAAAAACATATTCGAGGTAAGTCTGACTGATCATAGTCAAGTTGTTTTAGCTTAATATCTCTATTATGCACCCACATTCCCATCCTAAGGGCGGTAGTCAAAAGATTACAGAGGTACATAATGGGTCCAGGGACTGGGTCCCAGTTTTGATAGCTGAACAAGTTACAAAGGTAATGAACTCCTGGTAGATCTGGCCATAATCATGACCAAGCTGAAGATTGAGACACTCATGCAACATATGGGAATTTTTATTTAAGAACACAGTGGCTTCATCAGTCCAATACAAATCAGAAAGGTGTAAGGAGAGGAGGAATTTGAGATAATCAGCTCCTCAGCCTGGAGTCGATGTGTTCAGCCCATCAATCTTGTAGAAAGTACAGCACAGGGCCGTAGAAGTGGCTTATATACTGTAGTCAGGTGAGGCGAAGCAGGAGGAGGCGAGGTCAAAGTAGGTTTTCGTCCAAAGGTTGGACAACTGTTGAAGAATTCATTTGTATCAAGATCCCATGATGTTGCCGTGTCTGACAGATGTGATAAATGGTTTAAAACCGACAAGTTGAAGATTGAGACACTTGGTTAAAGGTAATACAAATTCCAAGAAAAAGAGGATAAATAAGTATACAGGATATAATGTAGGGCATAATGACAGTAGTTTGTTGAACTACGTAATGGTAGGTAAAAGACTGTTGGGTAGACTTCAAGATGCGCATGTTTATAGAGGGGCCACAGATACATCAGATCACTTTTTAGTTGTAGCTACAGTGAGAAAAGAAGGTAAATGGGATACAAGGAAAATGGAAGCAGCAAGAGAGAGGTGAAGGTTTACAAGTTAAAGGAGGAGGCAGTTAGGGTAATTTATAAACAACTGTTGGAGGATAGATGAGCAAGTGAGTGTAGGCAATGGGGTTGAAGATGTATGGGGTAGGTTTAAAAATGTAGTGTTACAGCGTTCAGCAGAAGTTTGTAGTTACAGGAAAATGGGTGCGGGAGGGAAGAAGAGCGATTGGTGGAATAATAATGTAAAGAGAGTAGTAAGAGAGAAAAGTTAGTATATGAGAGGGTTTTACAAAGCAGAAGTGATACAAGGAGGGAGGAGTATATGGAGAGGAAATGAGAGGTTAGAGAGTGGTGAAGCAATGTAAAAAGAGAGCAAATGAGAGTAGGTGAGATGCTATCAATAAATTTTGTTGAAAATAAGAAAAGTTTTGGAGTGAGATTAATAAGTTGAGGAAACCTAAAGAATAAATGCATTTGATTGTTAAAAATAGGAGAGGAAAGCTATTAAATAGAAAGTTAGAGGTATTAGGAAGATGGAATATTTTGAAGAATTGTTAAATGTTGATGAAGATAGGCAAGCTGTGATTTCGTGTATAGGGCAAGGAGGAATAACATCTTGCAGGAGTGACGAAGAGCGAGTTGTGAGTGTGGGGGAAATTCGTGAGGCAGTAGGTAGAATGAAAGTGGGTAAAGCAAGTGGGTTGACGGGATAAAGATAGAAATGTTAAGAGTAGGTGGGGATATAGTGTTGGAGTGGTTGGTGCTTTTATTTAATAAAAGTATGGAAAAGGGTAAGGTACTTCGGGATTGGCAGAAAACATGCATAGTTCCTTTGTATAAAGGCAAAGGGGACAAAAGAGAATGCAAAAATTATAAGGGAATAAGTCTGTTGAGTATACCTGGTGAAGTGTATGGTTTACCTGGAGACCTGGAGAGAGTTCCGGGGGTCAACGACCCCGCGGCCCGGTCTGTGACCAGGCCTCCTGGTGGATCACAGCCTGATCAACCAGGCTGTTGCTGCTGGCTGCACGCAAACCAACGTACGAACCACAGCCGGGCTGATCAGGAACTGACTTTAGGTGCTTGTCCAGTGCCAGCTTGAAGACTGCCAGGGGTCTGTTGGTAATCCCCCTTATGTGTGCTGGGAGGCAGTTGAACAGTCTCGGGCCCCTGACACTTATTGTATGGTCTCTTAACGTGCTAGTGACACCCCTGCTTTTCATTGGGGGGATGGTGCATCGTCTGCCAAGTCTTTTGCTTTCGTAGTGAGTGATTTTCGTGTGCAAGTTCGGTACTAGTCCCTCTAGGATTTTCCAGGTGTATATAATCATGTATCTCTCCCTCCTGCATTCCAGGGAATACAGGTTTAGGAACCTCAAGCGCTCCCAGTAATTGAGGTGTTTTATCTCCGTTATGCGCGCCGTGAAAGTTCTCTGTACATTTTCTAGGTCGGCAATTTCACTTGCCTTGAAAGGTGCTGTTAGTGTGCAGCAATATTCCAGCCTAGATAGAACAAGTGACCTGAAGAGTGTCATCATGGGCTTGGCCTCCCTAGTTTCGAAGGTTCTCATTATCCATCCTGTCATTTTTCTAGCAGATGCGATTGATACAATGTTATGGTCCTTGAAGGTGAGATCCTCCGACATGATCACTCCCAGGTCTTTGACGTTGGTGTTTCGCTCTATTTTGTGGCCAGAATTTGTTTTGTACTCAGATGAAGATTTAATTTCCTCATGTTTACCATATCTGAGTAATTGAAATTTCTCATCGTTGAACTTCATATTGTTTTCTGCAGCCCACTGAAAGATTTGGTTGATGTCCGCCTGGAGCCTTGCAGTGTCTGCAATGGAAGACACTGTCATGCAGATTCGGGTGTCAACTGCAAAGGAAGACACGGTGCTGTGGCTGACATCCTTGTCTATGTCGGATATGAGGATGAAGAACAAGATGGGAGCGAGTACTGTGCCTTGTGGAACAGAGCTTTTCACCGTAGCTGCCTCGGACTTTACTCTGTTGACGACTACTCTCTGTGTTCTGTTAGTGAGGAAATTATAGATCCATCGACCGACTTTTCCTGTTATTCCTTTAGCACGCATTTTGTGCGCTATTACGCCATGGTCACACTTGTCGAAGGCTTTTGCAAAGTCTGTATATATTACATCTGCATTCTTTTTGTCTTCTAGTGCATTTAGGACCTTGTCGTAGTGATCCAATAGTTGAGACAGACAGGAGCGACCTGTTCTAAACCCATGTTGCCCTGGGTTGTGTAACTGATGGGTTTCTAGATGGGTGGTGATCTTGCTTCTTAGGACCCTTTCAAAGATTTTTATGATACGGGGTGTTAGTGCTATTGGTCTGTAGTTCTTTGCTGTTGCTTTACTGCCCCCTTTGTGGAGTGGGGCTATGTTGTTTTTAGTAACTGTGGGACGACCCCCGTGTCCATGCTCCCTCTCCACAGGATGGAAAAGGCTCGTGATAGGGGCTTCTTGCAGTTCTTGATGAACACAGAGTTCCATGAGTCTGGCCCTGGGGCAGAGTGCATGGGCATGTCATTTATCGCCTGTTCGAAGTCATTTGGCGTCAGGATAACATCGGATAGGCTTGTGTTAATCAAATTTTGTGGCTCTCTCATAAAAAATTCATTTTGATCTTCGACTCTCAGTCTGGTTAGCGGCTTGCTAAAAACTGAGTCATATTGGGACTTGAGTAGCTCACTCATTTCCTTGCTGTCATCTGTGTAGGACCCATCTTGTTTAAGTAGGGGCCCAATACTGGACGTTGTTCTCGATTTTGATTTGGCATAGGAGAAGAAATACTTTGGGTTTCTTTCGATTTCATTTATGGCTTTTAGTTCTTCCCGCGATTCCTGACTCCTAAAGGATTCTTTTAGCTTAAGTTCGATGCTTGCTATTTCTCTGACCAGTGTCTCCCTACGCATTTCAGATATATTGACCTCTTTTAGCCGCTCTGTTATTCTTTTCCGTCGCCTGTAAAGGGAGCGCCTGTCTCTTTCTATTTTACATCTACTCCTCCTTTTTCTTAGAGGAATAAGCCTTGTGCATACATCGAGTGCCACCGAGTTAATCTGTTCTAGGCATAAGTTGGGGTCTGTGTTGCTTAGTATATCTTCCCAGCTTATATCGGTTAGGACTTGGTTTACTTGGTCCCACTTTGTTTTTGTTATTGAAGTTGAATTTGGTGAATGCTCCCTCGTGACTAGTCTCATTATGTCGGTCTGGGGCTCCACGCATACATGTCTGAACCTCAATTATGTTGTGAACTGAGTATATTGTTATGGTAGAGTTATTATTGAAAGAATTAATTAAGAGTAAGACGGAGAGTAGGATATATGAACAAGGAGGCTTTAGGAAGGGTAGGGGGTGTATAGACCAAGTGTTTACAGTGAAACATATAGGTGAACAATATTAAGATGAGGGTAAAGAGGTTTTTATGGCATTTATGGATTTGACAGGGTAGATAGGGGGGCAATGTGGCAGATGTTGCAAATGAATGGAATAGGAGGTAGGTTATTGAAAGCAGTGAAAAGTTTTACGAAGATAGTGAGGTTCAGGTTAGAGTATGTAGGAGAGAGTTAAATTCTTTCCCAGTAAAAGTAGGCCCTATACAAGGATGTGTGATCTCACCATAGTTAAATGCATTTATAGATGGGGTTGTAAGTGAAGTGAATGCTCGGGTGTTGGCAAGAGGTTTGGGGTTAAAAGATAAAGAATCTAACACAAAATGGGAATTGTCACAGTTGCTCTTTGCTGATGACACTGTGCTTTTGGGAGATTCTGAAGAGGTTGCAGAAGTTGGTGGATGAGTTTGGTAGGGTATGTGAAAGAAGAAATTGAAAGTGAATATAGGAATGAATATGAGGATGAGTGATGAGGATAAAATAAATTAGGTAACGTAAGACTGGATATCAGGTTAGATCGAAAGAGTATGGAGGAGGTGAATGTATTCAGATATTTAGGAGTGGATGTGTCATAGAAATGACGAGGGGAAAAAGATGAGTGGTGCACTGAGGAGTCTGTGGAGACAAAGAACTTTGTCCATGGAGGCAAAGAGTTAATGTATGAGAGTATAGTTATACCAATACTCTTATATAGATGTGAAGCATGGGTGGTGGATGTTACAACAGGAGGTGGTTGGAGGCAGAGGAGATGTCGTGTCTGAGGGCAATGTGTGGTTTGAATATAATGCAAAGAATTCGTAGTTTGGAAATTAGGAGGAGGTGCGGGATTACCAAAAGTATTATCCAGAGGGCTGAGGAGGAGTGGTTGAGGTGGTTCGGACATGTAGAGAGGATGGAACAAAATATAAGGTGGAGAAGAGGTCGGCCTATAAAAGGTAGGAGGAAGGAGGTAAAGGAAGTTTCGTGTGCGAGGGGCTTGGACTTCCAGCAAGCATGCGTGAGCGTGTTAGGAGCAAATGGAGTCAAATGGTTTCTAGGACTTGACGTGCTGTTGGAGTGTGAGCAGGGTAATATTTATGAAGAGATTCAAGGAAACTGGCAGGCCGAACTTGAGTCCTGGAGATGGGAAGTACAGTGTCTGCGCTTTAAAGGAGGGGTGTTAAAGTTGCAGTTTTATAACTAGTGCAAGTGCGCCTCTGGCAAGACAGTAATGGAGTGACTGATGACGAAAGTCTTTCTTTTTCGGGCCACCCTGCCTTGGTCGGAAACGGCCGGTGTTAAATGAATATATGAATATATATATATATATATATATATTATATATATATATATATATATATATATATATATATATATATATATATATATATATATATATATATATATATAATATATTAAAATTAGAATGGTGATCGATTACAAGTAGTGTTTTGCTAGGGATATATTATTAACAATTATCAAAAACTGTTTACAGAGGGAAAGAAATCATTCAGAAGTTGGCTGATAGTACTAAAATTTGATGACAAACTTATCCTGAAACGAGACTCTGGAGCTCCCTTATGACTTACATAAGCAAGAGCTCTAGTCAGAGAGGTGGCAGTGTAGTCATCGTAACTAATGTGAGCTCTTAAGCCAGGGGAAAGAGAATAATGACGGCACTTATGATCTAAATAATACATAGTTTAACCAAGGAGAAGGCAAAAGAGATTTAAGAGTTTTTGTTAATAGAACTCAAGGGCCAAGACAACATTGCATAAGTGGTTGCCATAAAGCTAATGGGTTGCCTGACTTCCTATTTAGAAGTATAATTAGCAGGAGTCCGAAGAAGTTATTCTACAGCTGTTCCTATTTGTAGACTGTCTATAGGCTCTTTCCCTTCATGGAAAGTGTCTTAAAGCTTGTGAACGGCTCATAAGAACTGGAGATTTCCTTCCCTTTCTCGGTATAAGTGTGATTTCTACCTAAAATTTCATTAATATATTATAAATATATCACTTGGTAAAGTCTTTCTATAGCATTTTTTCTTTATCCGTTCTTGTTTTCCTCATTAGTTTGCGGACTCTGCGAACAATGATCTGTAAGAGTATGTTTCTTCAGTAGATCTTTTAAATGAAAGACATACAGAAGAAACATCCTAAATCCCACATGTTATTATTTCTCTCAGTCCTTACAACTCCATCACTGCGACTTTGCTCTAGCAGAACCCACCTAGACAGGACTCACGCGACGGCCTGGAGTTTTGAGACTCTGACCGCGGGTTCAAATCCCGCCCGTGGTATGTTTTTTTTTTTCACCTAGACAGTCTAGGACTACGTAGTTAGTCATTCCTTCTCTTTCCTCTCTGATCTTTGCCATCGGCGCATCTAGTCATATAATTCAACACCAGTACTTAGGTAGCAGTTTCTCTCCTTGAACTCGTGTCGCTTTTTAATTCATCGTCAGTGTTTTCCACGGGTTTTACTGGCTTACGCCCTTCACACTGCGCGAATCTCAGCGATATTGGGCTGTAATTTAGCTCTCACACCTCTAGATATTTACTGAGGATCCTCGTTAGTGACCTGTGACAAGTTCGGTTTCTTTAGGTGCATTTTTTACCTCTTCTCTCGTCCCATCAATGGAGGTGTTTGGATAACTTTAGACCCCAAGGATTTCGCGCTGATCTCCCTCATTTGGAGCGAACCTGATTACCTCACATTTTCAGTCACTGTATGATCCGTACGGGCTCAGCGCTTACTCTTAAATGTAATAATAATCACAGTGATAAGCTCTCTCGTGTGTGATGTGTGCCGGCTTGTGTGTCGAGTTGTTAGGTTGGTAGGGAAACCTCCCTTTTGTGGAGACTCAAAACCACTGGGAAAATACCGGGGGAAAATATTGCATGGGAGAAACATGAAAGAAATTTTTTTTCAAATAGGCTGCTCAAAAAACTAATGCTCTTTGTAACAATCTCTTCAACAGCTTCTCTTCAGTGCAAAACGCCATTCATATCTTCTGACGTTTACAAACTTCTGAACACGAACCGAAGTATCATATACAATAAGCCCTGCCTTATTAACTCGCCGACCAACAACACTTGACTAACATATAAGTACTTATTTCCTGCTAGGTGAACTGGGCCAACAGGTTTAAGGAAACATGGCTGACCATTTCCACCCGTACTGGGGAACGAGACTCGATCCCTAGTGAGCTACGGAACACCGCGTTTTACAGATAATTACGGCTATTATTAGGCAACTCATGGTCATTGCTGTATAAACACAATTCATATAAGCACAAAAATAACAAATTACTTTGTCAGTATACTATAAGTGTAAAGAAGTTGAAACTTGGGTCACCAGTAAGAGCTTTATGAGATCTATCTGGCAACCCTGTGTGTGTGTGTTAGTTACCATTTTGTCCTAGGCACATGTCGATTAGACACTAGGCCTGTTGTATATGAGTACGTGTGTGTGTGTGTGTGAATGTGTTTGGGTTTGTGTGTGTGTGTGTGTGTGTGTGTGTGTGTGAGGTGGGGAGCGCCATAACACAGGTATAACAGCAGGCGGTAACAGGGTCATCGTTGTAATTATTAGGGAGTAATGGAGGGCTGAGCGACTCTAAATCAAACCTAACAGACCATTACACAGTCCAAACTACCCCTTCCCCCCACCACACACGCACACGTATACACACACACACACACACACACACACACACACACACACACACACACACACACACACACACACAGTTAATGAGAAGAATCAAATCGGATGAGGATCAGGCAGGACTACAAAGAGACCTGGACAGGCTACAAGCCTGGTCCAGCAACTGGCTCCTTGAATTTAATCCTGCCAAATGCAAAGTCATGAAGATTGGGGAAGGGCAAAGAAGACCGCAGACACAATATAGTTTAGATGGCCAAAGTCTGCAAACCTCACTCAAGGAAAAAGATCTGGGGGTGAGTATAACACCGAGCATATCTCCTGAGGCGCACATCAATAAGATAACTGCTGCAGCATACGGGCGCCTGGCAAACCTACGGATAGCGTTCCGATACCTCAGTAATGATTCGTTTAAGACTCTGTATACCATTTACGTCAGGCCCATACTAGAGTATGCAGCACCAGTTTGGAATCCACACCTAGCCAAGCACGTCAAGAAATTAGAGAAAGTGCAAAGGTTTGCAACAAGACTAGTCCCAGAGCTACGGGGATTGTCCTACGAAGAAAGGTTGAGGGAAATCGGCCTGACGACACTGGAGGACAGGAGGGTCAGGGGAGACATGATAACGACATATAAAATACTGCGCGGAATAGACAAGGTGGACAAAGACGGGATGTTCCAGAGAAGGGACACAGACACAAGAGGTCACAATTGGAAGTTGAAGACTCAGATGAATCAAAGGGATGTTAGGAAGTATTTCTTCAGTCATAGAGTAGTCAGGCCGTGGAATAGCCTGGAGGGTGACGTAGTGGAGGCGGGAACCATACATAGTTTTAAGGCGAGGTATGATAGAGCTCATGGGGCAGGGAGAGAGAGGACCTAGTAGCAATCAGCGAAGAGGCGGGGCCAGGAGCTGTGAATCGACCCCTGCAACCACAAATAGGTGAGTACAAATAGGTGAGTACACACCAAAAAACTCAGGAATGGGAAAGAAACCTCAAATCAGTTGATTACCAACACACAGTAACTGGAAAATACATGAAGATTCAGGTAACCCAAGAGTATAACTCAATTTACGACGCACGATAAAGCTATGACACAGGGCGTCCGGTAAGGCTGTAACTATAGCTTATTACTGCATATATACCACCATCACTCGTTATGTCGTTCATTAGCTTTGCACATGTTGACTTGATATCTCGTCTGCATTCATTTATCAATAGTAAAGGTGGACACATTAAACACAGTCTACGAATGAGACGTGGTTGTCTTTTTTTTCATGTCTCCTGTAAAATGTAGGCGTAAAAAGTCCACTTTAGCAATATCCAGAAAGCAATAATGGTAGAAGTACTTACAGAATGTTAGGCACAATGACACATATACAATTAATGAGAGTTTATCGTGGCTAAATTAAATGTCACATTAGTCACCTTCCAGGTAGACTCCTCCAGGTAGGTAGTTGCATCTGTGTCCTGCCTAACATCCAGAAACTTGAACGTTCAAAGATTCGCTACAATTCTTGTCCTTGAGCTATTGTATTGTAATTCTTGGGGAACTAAAGTTGTGTGAGTCACTGAGCGACAGATCTGGTGGACGCTCGACCCATGTACTTACAGCAGTCAGATCTTTAAATAGTTACCAACCCAGGAAGACTAAAGTAACTGAATCATACAACACCTGAAGAGAAGAAAACCAAAGATGGTATAATTACGATACCCAAGGTACTCACTTATTCGACAGAGGAGATTCAAAATGTGTTTATCTATTCTGTCGACAGAGTTGATAAAAGATATTCAAATATTCGATAGATAAGGCACAATGAACTCAAATATACGACAGAGCATGCACAAGGTACTCACGTATTCGACAGAGCAGATAGAGAGAGATGTTTTGATAGGAGGGTACCAAGGACGAGTGGTCACAGCTGGAAGCTATATATACGCACATGAGACAGGGATGTCAGGAAGTTCTTCGTTATGAGGGTCGTCAAGAAGTAGAAAAATCTGGATGAGGCATTTTCAAAAATAGACGGAACACAAAGTTCGGCAACAGGTATGTAACTGTAAATGAGGCCAGTAATGTGGTGTGACCGTGTGTGAGTAACAGGAAAGAGAGGCCAGGAGCCGAGACTCAACACTTCTGCAGCTACACCTACATAAATAGAATTTTGTTTTGTTTTAAAAAAAAAGTTTCTAATTATAAAAACATGCTAGAAGTTTTTTTAGAGTAAATAAAGAAATAAAAAACTACGTGATGGTAAATAAATGAGTAATTGAAAAAGAAATTTATAGACGAGGGAATTTTTAAAATATAGAAACTTATAAATAAATTGGGAATAGAGGAAAGAAAATCTTAAGAGATTTTTAAAGAATACTAGGAGAGAGATCAAGAATACGAGGAGATATGGAATGAATACGAGGAGTCATGTGAAGAATGCGAGGAAAAATATAAAAAGTACGAGAATAAACATAAGAATACGAGGTTATAAATAATGATTTCTTAACCTGGTAGAGTATGAAAGATTTCAGACGAAAAGTAAGAGCAAAGAGATGCACAAGGACACAAGAATGTCTCAGCAAAATGACTAGCAAACTACCAGAACGAAATCCCGGAGGCAACACTAGGCGCTAAAACTACTCCAGACTTTCTCCAAACTATTTGAACTAACTTATTATCCTTATACCACACTTGTGTTGTATTCATAAAGACGCGCTAAACTCGTAAGAGCCATACAACACCTGAAGTATGGGGAAAAAACGTAGGTTTCACTGGGAGACAAAACCCATATAAAAATCTACCTAACCCCCCCCCCACTCTATCTCCCCCTTCTCCTCCTATGAAGTGACAATTATAATTGAAATCTTGAAGAAACTGAGGTAAGATTTACCTCGTGTTAAACATGCAAACTTCCCAATTGAAGGGCGCAACCGTTCCCCCTCCCTGAATTATAGCCTCTCCAATTTAATTCTGATGATATGGTTTACAGGTCAGCATATGTCTTGGGAGTGATGGAGTGGAGGTGTTCCTTGGCTGAGGAGGAGCAGCAGCAGCAACAACAGCAGCAGGAGGAGGAGCAGGAGCAGTGTGTGTGTGTGTGTGTGTGTGTGTGCGTTGATTCTAACATATGTATTCTGCAAGAGTTTTCTCTTTCTCACATTACAACACTAAACATGTATACATACACATAGTGCGTACCGTGTGTTCAGTCAAGGATTCCCTAATATTAGTCAGGCATACTCCGTCTCATACTAAATACCTTCAATTACTGGCTTCAGGAGGACCAGTATCTAGAAAAAATAGATGTCTTTCTTACTCTTTACTTGGAATAGTTTTAAACATACGAGACAATGTTATGTTTGCTCTTTGCATGTTGAGTGACCAAGTTTGCCTAAATGAGTTACCACACCATAATTGACTGACCGCTTACTTTCGCTAAGGTCTGGGCGATTCCGTTTATTTTGAGCCATACTGCGTTTACCTAACTATTGTAGATGAATGGTTCAGAGAACCGACATGTTGTTGAATTAGACACATGTGCAACTCTTGGGTATCTTTATTGAGGAAACGTTTCGCCACACAGTGGCTTCATCAGTCCATACAAAGGAGAAATTTGAAGAACAGGAGGAGAATGAGGTTATCAGTCCCTCAGCCTTGAGTCGATGTGGTCAGTCCATCAATCCATCAAGATTGATGGACTGACCACATCGACTCAAGGCTGAGGGACTGATTACCTCATTCTCCTCCTGTTATTCAAATTTCTCCTTTGTATGGACTGATGAAGCCACTGTGTGGTGAAAAGTTTCCTCAATAAAGATACCCAAGAGTTGCACATGTGTCTAATTCACCTAACTATAAAACAGTCCAGTGATCTATATGGAAGTCATTTGCATAACAATTATTCCCTTGCCTATGTTACGCCAGTTTGTCTATTTGGTGGTGGGAATTCAAAAATACTATAAACGGAGAACTTTATTTTAGCACATTTCATCCACAGAAGGGCTATATTATTTTTTTTATATAAATTAGATGTGCTGCAATCGCTGCGCAAGCCGATAATGGCATCCCTGTAACACTTACGCCGAGCCCTCTTTACCTCAATGATCCGAGGAAGGCATGTCCGTATCACATAAGCCCAGTTTCTGCTACCTCAGTGATCCTACGCTCAGCCCCTCTGCCTAAATGCAGGCTAAGAAACAGCGCAGGCTGCGGCATAAATTCTATTGCAGTTTTATACCAGCACTGAAGATCCGAAAAAATAGAAAAGGTATTGACAAGGTATCACATGGAAACTGATATCCCTCTGTCTTCAACAAGAATTGCAAAGTGGAACCTACAGAGCCCGAGATCAATCCAAATAAATTACTCCAGGGAAAGTACTACAGCATTTAGTGTCTCAAGCTGACTAAAACAGGCATTCTACAGTTATTTTATTTTTCAATAATTTTAGTAAATTAAAATTTACAAAACCTTAAATCAAAGCAAATTTTCCTTGCAGCAGCTCCCACGATTGTTTCCCAGCCAGTTATTGCTTGGTATACAATGTTTCCAAACTTAGTAACTATGTTAGTAATTTTTTGGACCTACTCTGCTTAAACTTTTTTGGGTGCCGTTGTGTGCACAGGCTGTATCATCCACTGAACACTGAAACTGCTCAGATGGCCATACTCAATTTATTTCAAGGAAAAGTCCCACCATTATTAAATATAAAATAAGTGAATCGATACCTACACACTTCCACTCTTTTTCTGTAGAATACACAGGGACGAAGGACTGAATCTTACCAGAAGGTGTTGTCCGAAGATATATGGAAACTAAAGCCGGGAAAAGTCTAAATAAAATTGTTCATTAGGGTGTTTCCATATACCAATGGTTGCGTGAACCTTTCTCAAGTTACAGAACACCAGCTTTGAAAATTTGAAACCGATTGGGAGAGTCGTTCTCAAGTTTTAAACTAGAACGTTGGAGGAAGCTAAAAAAAAAAAAAAACTCAGGCTATCATATTTAGGTACCCATTCGGGGATACCTGACTAACCCCTCTGCACCTCCCAGACCAAACCTTTCCTTCCCACAAGCTATACTCATCACTCATCACCAGCACACTCTTCTCGCCCATGATAACCACCTCGATCCCGCCAGCCAACACCACTCCCAGCACCAACCCTTTCCCCAACACACCATCCCATCCTCCTCAGCATCCACTAGCCACGCCCTCAGCACTTCTTCCCCTCCCCACCCCAGTTTGGCTCCCATACCCCCAGTAGCACCAATTCTACACCCTGCCGTTCCCCAGTGCTAAACCCGCAGGCCCTGGTCGCCATCAGACATTCTCAAAGCATCTCAAACAAGCTAGTTATTGCTCGTTCAGCTCGCGTTGACGCTCTTCACACACTGCTATGAAAAGCAAATATTTGTTCAATCCGACTTGGGTTTGCAGCTGCCGCCGTCGCCGCCGCCGCCGCCGCCGCCGCTGCTGCTGCTGCTGCTGCTGCTGCTGCTGCTGCCGCCGCCGCCGTTGCTGCTGCTGCTGCTGCCGCTGTTGCTGCTGCTTCTGCTGCGGTTGTTGCTGTTGTTGTTGTTGCTTCTGCTGAAGCTGCTGTTGATGCTGCTGTTGCTATTGTACTTGCTGGTTTTGTTGGTGGAACCGTTGTTGTTGTTATTACTTTTGCTGTTGTTACTGCTGGTACTCGGAGAACAGCCACCTCCATGTGATGAGTTGTGGGGATTTTGAATGACTGTAGGTAACCAGTCATAAAAGAAATAGCTGAGAACTGCTCAGTGTATAAATTGTCTGGACATAATATACATATATGGGATCAAGTCTGATTAAATCTCATTGAAAAAGAACTGTGTGATCCATGAGGGATTAGTGCTCAAAGGGAAAATAATAATAGTAATAATAATAATAATAATAATAATAATAATAATAATATAATACAATGATGCTAATGTTGCATCTGCTGTTGTTGCTCCTGCTACTACTGCTGCTGCTACTGTTCTTGTTGCTGCTTCTGACTCAGCCGCTTTTGCTGCTGACACTTTTGCTACTGCTGCTGATATTGTTCTTATTTCTGCTGCTGATGGAGCAGCAGTAGCAGCTGTTGTTACTACTTTTGTTGCTGCCGATGTTTGTTACTATTAACTACAACACTTCACCCACACAGTGGCTGCTATTTGTTAAGGACATACATTCGCATGCACAGTGGATGTCTTGATTATATACAACATTTCGCTCAGTGGACTTTATCAAAACAGCAGAGGCACTCGCTTCATCTAAGTGTCAGTTGTTCTAATTCCAAGTGTTTTATAGTTTACACTGTGCCAAGCTTCTTCCTCGTCTTGTGCTCACTACAGTGATGCTGCTGCTACATGAGAGGGAGAGACTTGCTATTGGTTTTCCATACACGTTGTCGTTTCTTTACAGAAAACGACAAGAGCTTATTGTTAGTCATAGTCGTAACACACATACACACGCACCTGGCGGGGCCAGGAGCTATGACTCGATCCTAATTGAGTAGGTGAGTACACACACACACACACACATACACACACACACACACACACACACATACACACACACACACACACATATAACGAGGTTATTTGGTAGGCTGTAAGCAGGTGGTTAATGATATACGTCTTCGGAGGCTTCTTACTTTATTGCTAAGTCGTGGTGGGTACACAGGCTTGTGTGTTTGTGCCCATGGCCCGGGCAGGGCCATCCCACGAGAGAGAGCTGGGAGTACTTGTGTCTTGCTGCTAGGCCATTGTGTGAGACGGAGGCAAGGGCAGGCAGGCTGGCATGCCCACCGAGAGGCCTGGCTACAGAGGGCAGCACCTTAGTGGCGCGAAATATGAGCTAAGCTGGCAGACAGCATGGGCTGTCTGTGCAGACAGTACAGGCTGTCTACACACACACACACACACACACACACACACACACACACACACAC
>NC_091311.1:31574200-31579200 GCF_038502225.1 Cherax quadricarinatus | reverse complement strand
CACAGTGGGCGCCTGTTACGAGCGGGGTCCCACAGGGGTCAGTTCTAGGACCAGTGCTATTTTTGATATATGTGAACGACATGATGGAAGGAATAGACTCTGAAGTGTCCCTGTTCGCAGATGATGTGAAGTTGATGAGAAGAATTAAATCGGACGAGGATGAGGCAGGACTGCAAAGAGACCTGGAGAGGCTGGACATGTGGTCAAGTAACTGGCTTCTCGAATTCAATCCAGCCAAATGCAAAGTCATGAAGATTGGGGAGGGGCAAAGAAGACCGCAGACAGAGTATAGGCTAGGTGGACAAAGACTACAGACCTCACTCAGGGAGAAAGACCTTGGGGTGACCATAACACCGAGCACATCACCAGAGGCACACATCAACCAAATAACCGCTGCAGCATACGGGCGCCTGGCAAACCTGAGAATAGTGTTCCGATACCTTAATAAGGAATCGTTCAAGACACTATACACTGTGTATGTTAGGCCCATACTGGAGTATGCAGCACCAGTCTGGAACCCACTCCTGGTCAAGCACGTCAAGAAGTTAGAGAAAGTACAAAGGTTTGCAACAAGGCTAGTCCCAGAGCTCAAGGGAATGTCGTACGAGGAAAGGTTAAGGGAAATCGGACTGACGACACTGGAGGACAGAAGGGTCACGGGAGACATGATAACGACATACAAGATACTGCGGGGAATAGACAAGGTGGACAGAGATAGGATGTTCCAGAGAGGGGACACAGGGACAAGGGGTCACAACTGGAAGCTGAAGACTCAGACGAGTCACAGGGACGTTAGGAAGTATTTCTTCAGTCATAGAGTCGTCAGCAAGTGGAATAGCCTAGCAAGTGAAGTAGTGGAGGCAGGAACCATACATAGTTTTAAGAAGAGGTATGACAAAGCTCAGGAAGCAGATAGAGGACCCAGTAGCGATCAGTGAAGAGGCGGGGCCAGGAGCCGAGTCTCGACCCCTGCAACCACAATTAGGCGAGTACACACACACACACACACACACACACACACACACATATATATATATATATATATATATATATATATATATATATATATATATATATATATATATATATATATATATATATATATATATGGTGAGGCGTAAATGCTGCAGCAAGGAGGGTGGCGGCAATGGAGATGTCGTGTCTAAGGGCAATATGTGGTGTAAATATTATGCAGAGAATTCGTAGTGTGGAAATTAGGAAGAATTGCTAAAAATATTCTACAGAGGGCTGGAGAAAGGTTGTTGAGGTGGTTTGGTCATTTAGAAAGGGTGGAGCAAAATAGGTTGACTTGGAGGGTGTATAAATCTGTTGTGTAGGGGAGGAGGGGTAGGGGTCGTCCTAGGGAAGGATTGAGGGAGGACAAGCAACAGGCACGTGTGAGCGTGTTGGAAGTGAATGGCGACATATAGTTTTTGAAATCTGACGAGATGTTGGAGTGTGAGCAGGGTAATATTTTGTGAAAGGATTCAGGAAAACCGGTTAGCCGGACTTGAGTCCTGGAGGTGTGAAGTAAAGTGCCTGCACTTTAAATGAGGGGTTTGGAATATTGGCTGTTTGGAATAACAACTGAACTGTTGTATCTGAGCGCCTCTGCAAAGAATGTGATTGTGTGATTGATGGTAAATATGTTGAATAATAGTGAAAGTGTTTATGTATATATACATAAATAATATCTTGTTCACACCCAGACAGCAAGTCAAGCATTGATAACCACTAGTCTCCACTACATTATTATTGAAATAATTGCACCCACGGGGAAGCACTGAACACGCAGTTTTTCAGCGCCTGGGGAATGGGAAGTGGTCAACATTAATCTAAGGATAGGGAGGGTATCTCAGATTCCTGGAATCAAGATCCTTTCCTCAGCATCACTGAACCGCGTCTCTTGCAGGATTATTATTATTATTATAATCAAGGGGAAGCGCTAAACCCATAGGATTATACAGCGCCTGGGGGGGATGTGGAAGGCATTCAGGCTTAATTCAGGGGAACTGGAGCGCAGATCCAATTCCCTAAATCAAGAGCCCCTCACCAACATCAATCTCTTGCAGGCGCCGATATATCAGAGAATACCAACGATTATCAGTATTCCAACGAGAGTATTTAAGTTAAGGAAATTAAATTCGTTAAATATTTTGCCATAATGAATATCTTTGTGGACAACCTAATTTAACTTCTCTCGTGTTAACATTATCAACAAAGGTTGATCAAATAAATAGAAATTATGTTCCCATTCCTGAGAATCATTCCCATTCCCATGGCTTAGCGCTTCTCCATGAATTTAATTATAATTCTCTTAAGAAGTTAGCAGAGAGGTTTTGATAATTGTTTGTGATAATTCTTGAGTAACATTGGTGGTATACGAGGTAGCAGACAGCGGGCAACCGGTTGTTAGCCTCATTACACCGACGCTCACAGCTGTTAGCGGTCGTTAGTGAGATAATTACCCACGACGTAATTGTCGCTAGTAGCAAGGCAGCGCAACTATTATGTTGTGAGACTTATTGTATTCACCTTAAGGTGAGAATGGTGAATTGCAGGGTGGTAGTACTGCTGGTGGTTGTTGTAGCTGTGGTAGTTGTAGCTGTGGTAGTGGTGATGGTAATAGTAATGATGGTATTAGGGACGGTAGTGGTGGTGGTGGTGGTGGTAGAGAGGCTAGCACTGCCTGCCTTGTGAATGCAGTTAATGAACGATAAAGTATTACAGCATCTTGCAGCATATTTACATACATGCTGCATGTGTATAATACCATGGTGGAACACAGCAAGAGACACTAATTATCATTATCATTCAAGGCTGAGGGACTGATTACCTCATCTTTTGTATATAATTCTTCACACTGTGTCCTTGTATTAATTATTATTATTATTATTATTATTATATTCATTAAGATTCTTTAAGCCCACAGGCACCATGGGACTGGGAGGCATTCAGGTACGTAATCCGAGGAAGTGGAGTTCAGCTTTGATTCTTAGGATCAAGAGCCCATCACCAACCACAAGAAAAGTCACTGTAACAATTGATAAAGATCGCTGACTAATTGCAACATACTGTGGCAGAGTTGAAGCCATCTGTGGCCTGTGTGGCGGCCCACCACGACTGCTACTAAAATGGGAATTAAAAAAAGATAACAGATGGGGGATGATAGTCTAACTTCTCATTATTTCCTAGAATACGACCATTGTTTGATGTTATGTGCTGTGTGTTTTGCAGTAACATGCTGAAGCATATTGCTGTAAACATCTGCCCTCGACAGAGGCTATTGAGGAAAATTAAGGCACATGGAATGGGAGGAGAAATTTTTTCCAGGATAGAGGCATGGTTGACAAATAGGCGGTAGAGCGTTTGCATAAATGGGGAGAAATCAGTGGGGAAGCGTTACGAGCGGTGTTCCACAGGGGTCAGTGTTGCGCCCCTTGTTGATCACAATCTACATCAACGACATTGATGAGGGCATAAAGAGCGACATAAGCAAGTTTGCCGATGACACCAAAATAGGCCGTCGAATTTATTCTGACGAGGACATTAGAGCACTCCAGGAAGATTTGAATAGACTGATGCAGTGGTCAGAGAACTGGCAGATGCAGTTTAATATAGACAAATGCAAAGTTCTGAATGTTGGACAGGAAAATAACCATGCAACATATAAACTAAATGATGTAGATCTTAATATTACGGATTGCGAAAAAGATTTAGGAGTTCTGGTTAGCAGTAATCTGAAACTAAGACAACGGTGCACAAGTGTTCGCAATAAACCTAACAGAATCCTTAGCTTCATATCAAGAAGCATAAATAATAGGAGTCCTCAGGTTGTTCTTCAACTCTATATATCATTGGTTAGGCCTCGTTTAGATCATGCTGTACAATTTTGGTCACCGTATTACAGAATGGATATAAATGTTTTGGAAAACATACAAAGTTGATCCCATGTATCAGAAATGTTCCCTATGACTGAGGGCCCTGAATCTGCACTCTCTAGAAAGGCGTAGAATTAGGGGGGATATGATTGAGGTGTATAAATGGAAGACAGGGATAAATAAAGGGGATGTAAATAGCGTTCTGAAAATATCTAGCCTAGACAGGACTCGTAGCAATGGTTTTTAAGCTGGAAAAATTCAGATTCAGGAAGGATATAGGAAAGCACTAGTTTGTTAATAGAGTTGTGGATGAGTGGAACAAACTCCCGAGTACAGTTATAGAGGCTAAAACGTTGTGTAGTTTTAAAAATAGGTTAGATAAATACACGAGTGGGTGTGGGTGGGTGTGAGTTGGACCTGATTAGCTTATGCTACTAGTTCAGTTGCCGTGTTCCTTCTTTAAGTGAATGTGACCTAACCTGACTAGGTTGGGGCATTGGCTTAAGCCGGTAGGAGACTTGGACTTGCCTCGCATGGGCCAGTAGGCCTGCTGCAGTGTTCCTTCTTTCTTACGTTCTTAAACATCTGCCGAAGTCTGCTGTAAACATCTGCCGAAGTCTGTTGTAAATATCTGCCGACGTCTGCTGAAACACCTGCCGTCATCTGCTGTAAGCATCTGCCGTCGTGTGCTGCAAACATCTGACATCTTCTGCTTTAAGCATCTGACGTCGCTGCACACATACTGAAAATACAGTATTTCTGGATTGAAGAATGACTTGGCAAGTATGGACCAGTAGGCCTACTGCTGTGGTTTTCTATTCTTGTGTTCTTATGTTGGCAGAGCGAGCTTGTGTGGAGCTTCATTAAGTTATAACTTAAAGGTATATATATATATATATATATATATATATATATATATATATATATATATATATATATATGTGTGTGTATAAGAGAGAGAGAGAGCGAAAATATCATTATATTAATGGTACGTAGTAACGACATATTAGTAAATAAGACACATGGGAAATGCTTGGAAATTTCTTCTGGATATCTCTCCGCCTCTTCCACTGTCTCCGGTATTAAAAATCACCTGTGTATTCGACTGAAGAAGCCTGC
>NC_091311.1:31529200-31566700 GCF_038502225.1 Cherax quadricarinatus | reverse complement strand
GACCCCCAACAACCAACTCCGTGGTACCTACATACTGCTTGGTAAACAGTGGCAACAAGTTTAAGGAGACCTGCCTGCCCATAAGCCTTGCGAGAACGTGAACCGAGCGCGGCATTGCGGTCCCAAACTCGTAGCCAGACTGGCTGCTTTAGTGGGACATGTTGAATGTTGTGCTGTCAGCGGCAAGACAAAAAGTAATGCTGCTCATCTAAAGTACAAAGATGATCACTGGCCAAACTCTCGTCTCTGGATGTGTCTCAGTAAGGACTGGATGATCCATCTGATCCATCCCTTCAGATTTAAGCTGGTCTCCCATCATCCGTCCATTTCCAAAGAATCTGTATAACCCTTACAGGTTTATCGTTTCTCCATTAATATAGCCATAATTCACCTCCTCTAAAGCTGCCAACAACCGAGAAGCCTATATATATATATATATATATATATATATATATATATATATATATATATATATATATATATATATATATATATATATATATATATATATTATTATCACACTGGCCGATTCCCACCAAGGCAGGGTGGCCCGAAAAAGAAAAACTTTCACCATCATTCATTCCATCACTGTCTTGCCAGAAGGGTGCTTTACACTACAGTTTTTAAACTGCAACATTAACACCCCTCCTTTTTGGATAATATTTTGTGTCGCTCATCTGCAACTCTCTTGCTAAATATTGCTTTTCTAAATCGTATATAAATATAATCTTGTTTTATTTGAAACTATTGTCGCAAGTTCTGATTTGGTTTTCTATTGTCTACATCATAATTATATAGCATTATTTTATTTTAAATTTTCCACCGGTATACTTGTTTCATATAACCAGTCACAATTTGTGCTTAAAAGTTCAATGCTCTTAATCTCTCTTCTCATGAGAGGTTCCTTATACTGGAAATTATTAATTTTTTTTTGTAAGCTTCAGTGAGCTCTGATGTTTATTTTGTGAAATAGATTCTAGATATAGGCTGCATATGATTTTATATAGCATATCCAGAATGGGAAATGAGTTAAGACTAGCTTCGTTATGTCCTGGTTGCTGTACAAGAATCATATTTGCTCACCATCCTTTCCCAGATGTATCGATTTATAACACGATAAAGCTCACTGTGTGGGCGAAACGTCGTCAGTAAAGAAGCTGTATGTAATGTTGAATTACCGACAATGTTGTGTCCTCTGACCTAACAAGATTCTGTATAACAGGACGTGTTTCTTTACTATCGTGTCAGTATTTCGTAGCATTACATACCCAGGACAAGAAAAAGAGACACGAATGCAGTGTAATGTAATTATTAACAACGTTCCAATCAAAAACATATCTGTTTGTGACTTGATAAAGCCTACTGTGTG
The DNA here is from genome assembly GCF_038502225.1 of Cherax quadricarinatus. Taxonomy (NCBI): domain Eukaryota; kingdom Metazoa; phylum Arthropoda; class Malacostraca; order Decapoda; family Parastacidae; genus Cherax; species Cherax quadricarinatus. The sequence continues at coordinate 31,565,331 of NC_091311.1, read as the reverse complement.
GGCGAAACGTTTTGAGTAAAGGGTCACAGTATAAGACATTCGTGTCATTTTTTCCCCATCTTTTCAGTGTTTCATTCTATTCACCTCCACCCAGGAGGAGCCCAAGATGTGTTAGTGTAATGACACCAGCTCTGTGCAACATTAACTTCCTGACTGTAATATTAGAACTGCAGATGACCGAGAACATAGTACTGAAAGCTAGAATTAAAAGAAAGTAAATTGCGTTAATGAATCCGTAATCTGTCTTGTCTTGGAGACGATGTTGGCCCGTTCATATTGTCCAAGAAATCGTCACACAGTTGGTTGATATCTTAAGAGACAACAAACATATGGTGTTGCTCTCAGTCAAGACAGGTAGAGGATAAATGATTCATCGATAAATAATTTAGATTGATGAAATGCTGTCCTAACTAGACACGAGACAGATGGTGTAAACAAGTCTGCTAGCAAAGCTGCATACCAGAGACGAGCTGATTACCACTTGGAAGACATTGTGTATTTAATGGCGTGCAGCTCACGAGTCTGATTGATCCATTAGAGTATTCCGTCGAAGCTTTTTGTGCACCCCTGATCCAGCCGGTGGACTTGAGCGCAATAAAAGACCTAGAAAGTAAGCCCTAAAAATATTCATAGGACTACATTTCTTACATGAAAATTTAAGATACATGTTCAAAATTTCTGGCATTTTATTTTCTTTTATAAGATATGTTAACAAATCACATAACTTCCAGTACTGTTAAAATTATTTTTTTTTCGTTTTTCACTATCCATACAAACAAGTTACAGTAGATATACGTGAATTGATACATAATTTGTGATAAATATAGGAAAAGAAAGCCACTAATTATGAAATGCATTTCAGGTAAACTAATCATAATGGTTACATATTACTTAAATCCAGACTTAGCATGTTATTAAAGATGTTGAGTAACAATACAGTTTGTGTAATTCACTGCAATCGCGAGTGCAGTAAGTCAGGTTGTGAATGGCAGATTGATGAATTACAAATAAATTACATAAACTTAACATATGTTCAATGATCTGCATTTTAAGGAGTGATTAAAGTGAAGGTGAAATCAAAACCTGAGAATTTGCAGACAGTTAATGGCAATAACATTTAACAACAGCATTTTGGGGTCTTTTACTTGTATGGAGTTTTTGACTAGGTTGAGAGGTACACGTGGGATGTCAATAAGATGCTCGTTCATTGTACTGTTTCCATGTGTTCTGATGCAGCTATTTTGATAGAATTTAAGTTCTGCTTAAATGTTTGAGTTGAGAGTTTTGTAAATATAGCATGCACAGTAGAAAGTGCGAAAATTTTGTATGTTAAGCCTAGAGCCTGAGTGATCATTCAGAAAGCTGATCTCTGCTAAGTAACAACAGGCTGAAGGTGTTGATCCAGAGATGCCGTAGATTAGTGTACAGTAAGCAGGGATGTTTGGGGGGACATAATAGTGTATTTACTTTTTAAGAGAATTCCCAATATCTTATATTTTTTTTCATTAGAGATGTTTTGGATGTGTGTATATGAGTGTTGAATTTAAATTTTCTCTCCAGGTGTATTTCTAAGAATTTACCCACGTCCTGTCTATCAAATGGTGTTCCGTTAAATTTTTATATTCCTTAGTAAGTGGACAATGAAGCAAAACAAAAATCAAAAGAGTGACCATGAAGGTGACTGTAGACTTTAGTGTGTGACCATTGTTTGTGTATATGTTAAACTTCCACAAGTACTTGTAACCAAGCCTAAGCCTGGCTACTATAACATCTGTTACTCAATAGATGCGTTTATCGACGCTCATCATAGTCAATAGTGGGTTGCAAATTAACTCAGACTTCTAACTGTTTTGACATTCAAATTCATTAGTAAATTCTCTCTTGATACTACATCTGATACCTGATAACACAGACCAACATATATTCGACTTCTTTGCACGAAGTTTATTTTATTTTTTCCTATAGGAATAATTCAGTGTGATATGGAATCCAAAAGAATTGCTCACTAAATCATTTGTCTAATATTTTTAATGTCTATACCAGTCTTCAATCTTCTATTTTCCACGATAGGATGTAGTCTGTTATATGCGAGTCTTTCCGCTGTTCTGAATAGCTATTGCCCTATTGTTCTCAAGTCCGAGATATCTTAACAGAGGCTCAGTAATTCTTCAAGTGAGTAGATAGCGTTACTCTCAAATTCAAATGCTTGAGATGTCAGGTGGCGCCACAACAGAAAGTCTCGTTGTATCGTCTTCAAGTTATAGTTACTTGTGTGTGATAGTCAGTTTTTTTCATTCTCAGTTACTCAGACATATTACATAGCTTTTTCTTTATTACAGTGCTAGTCACGGCATTATGCCGCCCCTCCCCCTCCACATGTACCAAAACACAAACACATACCATGAAAGATTATAATATATATATATTTGCACAGTTACTGAGGTTTTAATACTTGGTGCTACGTCCTTTATGCTTAATCTGTCTCGGGTCACTACCTCGGGCCAGTACACATGTCCCCCACGGTTACATGTGACGGTGAAGGTTGCTTCATCACTCCAAAGTACTTCATACCACTGTTGAGGATTCCAGTGAAGATATTTCTTTGCATAATCCAGCCTACATTTCTTCTGTGGCTTGGAGAGGATCGGTTTCTTAACCTGGTGGTGACTACTGTAGCCCAGTTCTGACACACGTCTGTTAACAGTTCTTACACCTCTGAGAGAAGATGTGGGTTCTTGTCTTTCAATTCTCTAGCAGTTATCTTAGGTGTATTCTCTAATTGCTTCTTTAACACAGTTAAGGTACGAACAGATGTCTTCGAGGTGCCAGGCCGAGGTTTGGCAGACGGTAACTCGACACCGCCACCAGCCTTGAATCGCTGCACCCAGTTCCTCACTGAACACTCACACCAACTTTCTTCACTGTTTCTTTCGTCTGGTGCCCAGCTTTGTAATACCCTATGATTTGAGCTATAGTTTCAGGTGTTAAAGACTTTCTTTTACCCATAATCAAACATGTATAGCCCCAAAACTAAAGAGAACACAGAACACAGGAGCCACTGTGGAGTGTGGCAACAGGCCGTGACGTCATGCTAACGGCTGCTACCCGGCATAATGCACTGACATAAAAAACCCTGTATGGTAGGCCTTTGTCAAGGCTCTCACCCAGCATAATGCCATGACTAGCACTGTATATAGGGCAGTTATAAAATGCATTTCAGCTATTTAATTAAATATTTTATGTAAGCAGTTTACATGCCATGTAGGCAGGGTCGGGGAACCGGGGTAAATTACCCCAAATGGGGTAAAAATGAAAATATTGGGGGTAATGAAGGCTCAATAAACATATATGTAAAATTGCACAAAAAATTATTTAATAAACGAGGCAAATTATGAAAGCAATATTTTTTGAAACAAATAATTTGTACTTTCTTAATAAAATTAAAAATCTAATTTGTTGGGACCATTTCTTAAGTTGGCAATGATGTAAAATAGGTAAGGACTGCAGCAGCTGACAACACGGCGAGTGTCAGCAGTGACTCGGGAACCGGCACGACAACTGCACGTCCCATTGTTGACACCAATCACCTAACTTTTGGTCTAGTGTCCTATCTCGCTATCAATAATTGTCTTTGCTTGCAGTCAATAGAAGTTCATTGTTTATGTTAGTAGGTTTAAGATTTTCGAAAACCAAGTAAAGGTAGTGTTTTGTGATTTGTTATAACAATTAGGATATTACTATGTAATATTTATTTATATTTTATTTTTTTATTAAAATTTATGATTCCATTTATAGATATTTGAAAGTGCTGAAATAATGTAAATGTTTCGTGACTTTCTATTAATTTTATATTCTATTCTTTTTTTTCGTGACTTCTGTTTTGAAAACAAAGTCCAGTATCCAGATTACTTTGACATCAAAAAACCCTAATTTTGATGTGTCAAAAATGAAACATCATCATCGCTCCAAAACTTGAAGTGAAAATGTTTTCAATGAAATTCTTTAGTTCCTTAAGGAGATTTTTATTAAATTTATCTGTTATTATTTTTTATTTCATGCAGTTTATTTTTCATTTTATTGTTAATTTTGTGTTTTATTTTTAAAGTTACTTTATTGCTTATAATACATCCTTTTCAGTTTATTTGACTATTCTCCATATAAATGGATTCAATAAACTATTTTAAATTTGAATGTTTATTGTGTTTTTCCGGATTCTGTGAACTTTAAAGTCTAGTGGGTAATTTCGCTGTACACAAATTTATTTTAGGGTAATACCCAAAAAAGTTCGCCGACCCCTGAATGTAGGCAACACCTCTCTCGTTCAGGTGCAGCCGTCATTCAGATATTGGGAAGAGGATATAGGTACAAGTACGGGTACGACAATACTAACAAAGTTTGGAACAAAGAAATAGCTACAACACTTACGTCATTTACCTGGGAGACGGATATACTTTCAACCATTATTTAATATTGCCAAAAAAATTGCACGACCGCTATAGAACATAATTTATTTAAAGTAAAAGGACACAAGTGCAACTAATGTGACATTTATTGTGGCAACGTTTCGCTCTCCAGGAGCTTTATCAAGCCATTACAAACAATACATGGACACAGAGGGTATATAAAGGCTCAGAGTGAGGTGAATACTAGTGAGGTACCATTTCGATGTTCACTAGTGGTAGTAGTAGTAGTAGTAGTGGTAGTGACAAAAGTAATACAATATGGTAGAGCAATTAATTCGTACATGAGTAAAAGGATATAAAAGCTATTACTTGGGTAACATAAAAATAGGTTTGTTTGTAATGGCTTGATAAAGCTCCTGGAGAGCGAAACGTTGCCACAATAAATGTCACATTAGTTGCACTTGTGTCCTTTTACTTTACATATTGTCGGTAATTCTACCAACTTTATTATAATTTATTTAGCTATGTTAATAAGAATATTGAACAATCACGTACGCAACATACAGTAATACGTAAAACAATTCTGCTGTTGTCAGTTTCTCTTTCCGTCGTTATTTTTAATCTTCGTCTATGGAAAATAAAATAAAATGCTCTAGATATTCCCAAAAGGAATTTTTTATTACTAATTTTTTTTCCTCTCCTGTATCGCGCACTTCACCTTCTAATGCTCACGACGAATGAATAAAATTTTCCCATTTGCATTTTATGCATCACACATGTTCGACTTCTGAGCAAAAATGGTGTCGATCAAAGGCCTGGAATCACGACCGCTTTCACCAGGAGAGTAAAGTCAAATATAGTCGCTTCGGTCTCCCCTACGTACTAAATCATGACTTGATCAAGTCGGCCCTTTTGCCTGCTTTTAATGGCGTATCATTGACTCTGCCATCCAAAGCTGAATGAGATTTACAAACACGAGCAAAAAACTAAGTAAATATGCGTCCCGCGAGTGAGGCCTCACAGCCATGCACGCTGTGGCGTCTGACATTAAGTCAGACCCACAGCTCGTCTCAGACCCGTAAATCAGTCCAGTATGGTAGCCGTCTTCCACCTTCCCTTACTGGGGTACGCAGCCCTTAATATCAAAAGTCGTATGCTGCATTCATTTCCTTGAATGCCATGGGCTAGTGTGCAGTTTTCAATCACTGTCCAATAGATCATCTTCGTGAAAAGGTATTGGGCATTGAGGCATGCACTACCCAGACACATCACATCGAGGTCGAATGTAGTGTAAACATCTCGGCCGACAGCACACTGCTAACGTACGCCCGAAGAAGTTTATGGCAGTCGGATTTAGCGTGGAAGTCACGGATGAGTGTACGTGTTACAACACCACACACGTCTCATAAATATTCTCTCTTTACTCTCCCCTGCTCCCCTTCTCATCTCTGTCTGTCTGTCTGTATGTGTGCCTGTCTGTCTCTCTCTCTGAATGAGTATTTGTAGATATATTAATGAACTCTATGAGAAAGTTTTTGCTCCTTTTGCACTTATGACGTAGTAGTTTGTTTCCTCTGTTACCACAGCGAATGACTGCGTTAAATGCGAGAGTAAAGTGTTAATGTTCAGGCATGATAGAGAAGAGGAAAGACAGACAGACAGACAGACAGACAGACACGTACACGCACGCACGCACACGCACACGCGCGCACGCACGCACACGCGCGCGCATGCACACGCGCGCGCACACTTACGCACCTCTGCTGAGGAGAGGTGTTCAACCCGGAGGAGTAAGGCCAATTGATTTGGAGAAGGTGAGATAAAGAGTACAACATTGACGGAGAAAATCGTATCAGAGAGCGAAAAGGACTTAGGGTAAACCTAACACCAAGCATATCACTCCAATTACACACAAACCGCATATCGTCAACGGCATATGCAAGGTTAAACCCCAGAATAGCATTCAGGTGTGAGTCGGATGTCCAAGCATCCGACTCACACCTGGTCAAGCATATGCAGAATTTTGAATACATATTTTAAAGGTATGAAACCAGATTAATACCAGAACTGAGAGAAATGTACTGTTAGGAGAGATTAAAGGAACTCAACCTGAAGAGCTTCGTGGGGAGAAGAACAAGAGAAAACATGATTATAAGAGACAAAAAAAATATAAGATTAACTGAGTAAGCAGGTATGGCAGGGAGGAAGTGGCATATGAGGGAAAATGTTCAGTGCGGAGAGGAGGCAGAGTAAGAAATATCAATATTGGTAATCGTGTACTACAAGTTGGTGAATTTAAAATCACAAGCACAAATTGTTTTTAATTATTTCGAAACTTAGTGAAAGAATTCCTTAAAAATGCTGAAAATACAAAATAGCAAACGTGTGCAACTTGTTGTTTGAGATAACATGATAGAAGAGAAGAGTCCGACATGATATATAACGAAAACACAAAATATACTAAGGTAACTGTAATAAAATGATTGTAGAAGACTCAATAACATATTACTGATGATATTCAATACTGACAGGTTGATAAATATGACACATTTGCAATATTTGGGTATCTTTATTGCTTAACCCCTCAAGGAAGGTTCCTTGATGTTGGTGAGGGGCTCTTGATTTAGGGAATTGGATCTGTGCTCCAGTTCCCTGAATTAAGCCTGAATGCCTTCCACATCCCCCCCCCCAGGCGCTGTATAATCCTCCGGGTTTAGCGCTTCCCCCTTGATTATAATAATAATTTATTGCTTAAACTTTTCGCCTGCACAACAGGCTTTTTCATTCGGATATAGATGACTGCAACACTGGAAGCATTAGAAGCAGAACTGACATGACCAGTCAGTCACCCTCGGTGGGAGGTGGTCTGTCCTTCAAGCCTAAAACATAGACATGAGATGAAGTATCTGGAGTTGACGTTACAGGTGAGCGTCGTGGGCTTGCCCTGGGTTTGAACACAGTCTATTCCTTATGTTACACTAAGGAAATCATTACTGATAAGCAGCCGAGAGAAAGGCAAAACTCTCTAAAAAATAGGGGCATCGATTGGGATAGGGAAAGAGGGGACAAACTGGGAATATTAGTTTTAGTGGGGAAGGGGAACGAGCTGTAGTACCGCTGAAGCAGGGAGGGGCGGTGTGGAGAAAGCCGTTGAGAGGAAGGGATTGAAAAAGCAACTTGCGATATGTACCAAAAAAAATTAGATCCAGCATGAGGAACACATCTGCGCTACCCGGCCCTCCCATCCTAGCACCCAGGACCCAGCAGTCACCACCACCGGTGCTCCCGTCCCTAGTTCCCAGTATATCGTATACTCGCGATGAAACAGGAAACCCTTTATTTATCTAGGTATCGAGGTACCCCTAGCTAAGCCCTGACCACCCCGGAAACCTTTGAAGCTGCCGTAGCTACTGAACCCCTCGTGGAATGTTTGACGGTATACCATCGCCTTGAACGCAAAACCCATCCTATGCGATAAAACATAACAGAAAGATAACTAGCTATTGTTTCCACTAGGTAACTATCACACAGAGTTGGGTGTCCGCACACTCTTAATGCATCAAGAATGATTTAACTAAAAACGTACTAGTACACAACCCACAATAATCGACTAACACTAAAGTTCCTGTTTCTTATTAGGAGAACAAGGTTACAGAGCTAAGGAGACTTGTCCCCTATTTCCACACACTTCACAAGCAGTAGGTGGAAGGATATAAGCCCCAGCACTCGCCCTTACACATCAGGGGCAGTGTGTGTAAAGACATCCTACATTTCCCACACGCACATCGGACCCTCCCTCACATCAGAGGCAGTGTATGTTAGGACGCTCAACCTTCTCTTACTACCCCCCCCTACCACTACATCAAAGACAGTGTGCATAAGGACACTCATCCTTCCCTTATCCCATCACCTAACACCACTTCAAAGACATTGTTTATAAGGACACCCATCCTTCCCTCCCTCCACCACATCAGAGAGGGAGTGTTAAGGATACTCATCCTTCCCCCATCAGCCACACGCATCAAGGGCAGAGGGTGTAAGGGCACAAGCCTCACCCCTTCCCCACACACTTAATGTCTGAAAGCTAGCACAAAGCCAGGCATTATTTACCCAGGAAACTGATATCTGAACGTTAAAAACAATATACACATCAGGGAGTCAGTGCGTGTGTGCGTCTCCTAATTTACTCGTTCCCTTCCCTGCCTCCCGAGACATTTGGGAAAAATTCCCACATGCAAAGAGCGCAGTAAACAGGCCGGTGTAAGAATGAGGGCGGTAAATAACCCCGAATATACATTACTGTCCCCTTAAGTGTAATTTCAGAATAAGCTTGAGCAAGTAAGAGGTGAGCGTAGAGGAGGCGGTGGTGTGGTGGCGCGTTCCTCTGGCTATAATGCAGATCCTGGCGCTTTATGGCGACTTTATGGCGATATATGCCTTCCCTTACCGCCGCGCCGGCCGTTAAGGTAGATGATATTGATACCGCACCTGAATGGTAATGTGTAAATACCCCGTTAGCTTGTCGCGGAAGATGACTCTGGCGGGGGATATGTGCCTGGCGCAGTGGTGACGAGGACCAACCAGCTTTGTGACAGGCCAGTGGGAGGTAGACTTGCAGTCAGAGTTGAAGAGAGGGAAGATTTTGTTGTAAGGTGTAGCAAGAGAGAGAGAGAATTTGTTGCAAGGTGTTAGTAAGGAAGATAAGATTTTGTTGCAAGGAGTTTGTGAGTGAGATTTTGTTGCAAGGTGTTAGTGAAATAAATTTTACTGCAAGGTGTTAGCAAGAAAGAGTAGACTTTGTTGTAAGGTGTTAGTGAGAGTGATTCTGTTGTAAGGTGTTAGTAAGACAGATTTTGTTGCAAGATGTTAGTGAGAGATCATGCAGACAGGTCTTAGAGAGGAAAGATCATTCTAATATGTATTAGTGAGAGTAGAAATGTCTTCATGCAAGGTGCTAGAGAGGGAAGATTTTGTTGCAGAGTATTAGAGAAGCAGCAAATTCTTGCTGCAATTATTACAAGTCGGGAGGATCTTGTTACAAGGTATTTTAGAGAAAATATATCGTTGCAAAGTGATAGGGGAATGGAAGATATTGTTGCTAGGGTTGCAAGGAATGAAGATGTTACTGCAAGGGTTGCATGGAGGCGAGATCTTGTTGCAATGTGAGTGGGACAGAGTAGGAAGTTAATGTTGTAATATATGTTGTAGAGAGGAAAGTTATTCCAGCCATGTTTATATTGCAGAAGGAGGGCTCTCATTGCATGAAAAATAACCGTTGTTATCAAGGGGTAATTAAAATACGTACTAAATTACACTACTAACAGGCAGGTGAAACAAGCAGTACTGTATCTTTTATTCTTGAGGGAGAGGCTGATAGTGAACATAGAAAAACTATTCATGAAGTGTCTAGGAAAATATTGACAGTGAGCCTTGGGAAATATTGACAGTGAGCCTTGGGAAATATTGACAGTGAGCCTTGGGAAATATTGACAGTGAGCCTTGGGTAATATTGACAGTGAGCCTTGGGAAATATTGACAGTGAGCCTTGGGAAATATTGACAGTGAGCCTTTGGGAAATATTGATAGTGAACCCGTCGAAAATAAAAATATTGAGCAATGGATATAGTGATAGTGAACTTATGAAAATACTGACAGTGAACTTTGGGAAATATTTGTGAGCCTCGGGAAATGTTGATAGCAGCAACTTGCAAAGACAGTTATTGTTAATCTTGCAATATAAACCCTTCAGGAACATGGAAAAATAAATGAAATTCTTAAATTTGATTTCCTGACAATAAATATGATATATCTGGGTGGCAAAAGTGTCTTGGTATATTTTTTTTCCTATATAATGTAATGAAGAAAGTAACTGCACACGGTATTAAATGACAATATATCTTCTGCATCGAAATATACCTGTAGTATACCTGGAGATGGTTTCGGGGGTCAAAGCCCCCGCGGCCCGGTCTGTGACCAGGCCTCGCGGTGAATTAGGACCTAATCAACCAGGGTGTTATTGTTGGCTGTACGTAAACCGACGTACGAACCACAGCCTGGCTAATCAGGTACTGACTTTAGGTGCCTGTCCAGCGCCTTCTTGAAGACAGCCAGGGGTCTATTGGTAATCCCCCTTATGTATGCTGGGAGGCAGATATCTGTCAGATGAATAAGATTATTATTATTATTATTATTATTATTATTGAAGAATTGAGACACTTGTGCAACACATGGGAATCTTTATTGAAGAAACATTTCTTCAATAAAGATTCCCATGTGTTGCATAAGTGTTTCAATTCTTCAACTTGTCGGTTTTCAAAACCATTCATCACATTATTATTATTCGTTATTTGTGGCCGGTTGCTGACCTGTCAGGCTGTTGGTAATATCCCAGCATTTGCATATGTGGGGAGAAATCAGAATAGAGACCATTGACATGTGTTGTTCCATAGGGAAAAGTGTTGGGCCGCTTGTTACTCACAGTCTACATAATCTTCCAGGTAGATGAGGGAATTAATTACAACATAAATTCCCTGATTTCATAAAAATAAGACGACATATATATTCTGAGGTGGACACCAGGGAACTCGAGATGACTTGAAGAACATATTCGTTATGAGAGTGTAAGGTAAGTTAAATATTAATGTGAATAAATAGGATGTCTTGATTCCGAGAACAAGACAATGATCGCGACACCTTTCAACTCCAGTCCTGGAGGCGAGGAGAATTATGAAATCCAGTTAGCACATCCGTAACGCCATGACACAAATGCCTAAGTGATATGTTGTATAACTAGAGAGAGAGAGAGAGAAAGAGAGAGAGAGAGACACACACAGACAGACAGACACACAGACAGACAGACAGACAGACAGACAGACAGACAGAGTATATCGAGAGAGGACTAACAAATGAAAGGAACGAGAACTTTGGCCAAACACTGTGAACCCCCAGAGAGTACGCGTTACCTATTGAGGCAATTGCGGATGTGGCCGTTACGGGATTACACCATGAAGGATGGGCACGTCCCTCCTTCAGGTGCGTGGAATGACTTGGGGAAGTGGATTACACTCGTCACACACACACACACACACACACACACACACACACACACACACACACACACACACACACACACACACACACACACACACGCACACACGCACACACGCACGCCCCGCGACAGGATGTTTCAGAGATGGGAACACAGCAACAAGGGGTCACAACTAGAAGTTGAAAACTTAAACGAGTCACAGGGATGTTAAGAAGTATTCCTTCAGTCAGAGTTGTCAGGAAGTGGAACAATCTGGAGAGTGATGTAGTGGGGGCAGGCTCCATACATAGCTTTAAGAAGAGGTATGATAAACCTCATGGAGTGGGAAGAGAGACCAAGTAGCGACCAGTGGAGACGCGGGGCCGTAAGCTGTGAATCGACCTCTGCAACCACAAATAGGTGAATGCAAATAAACACACACACAAACACACATTAACACACACACAGACACCAAAAGCAAGAAGTTAAAGAAGAAGAGGAAAGAGGGTCTCAGCATGATAAAAATAACCACAGAAATATTTTTGGCATACTATAGCTGCAAATCTCACTCGAGGAGATAAGCCTAGAGGTGAGCATAGTTCCTAGCATATTGTCAGAGGCCCACATCACCTCAAAAACTTTGCAGTGACTACTCATTTGACAAGACTACATGCCTTCAGGAATCTGAACGGTGTTTGAGAGCCCTATATAGGCCTACAGCATATGTTAACGCCTACTGTTTCGCATGTAACACCATAAGCTATTCCCTGAGATAATTGAAATGAGGTTTGATTACAGGCTAAAGGAACTGACCCTAATGACGCTGGAGGATAGAGAAACCAGGAAAGACATAACATAGAGGCCTTTACACGGTGGGCAGGAAGAGAGTGTCCGAGAGGCAGAAAACGGGTGCATGAGGGCATATTTGATAAGAGAGACACATGAATCACAGGGATGCCAGGAAGTGGAATGACCTTGATGAAGATGTAGAGGCCAGTTCCATGTAGGTGTTAGTAATGACAGGGCCCACAATGCCCCTGTAACAGCAAAGTGTGAGTGCACGCTAAGAAGGACACGCGCACACACAGACACAGACACACACACATACACACCCACACACACACACACACACGTTCAAAACTCTGTACACCTTGTACGTCAGGCCCGTACTGGAGTATGCAGCACCAGTTTGGAATCCACACCTCAAGCACGTCAAGAAATTAGAGAAAGTGCAAAGGTTTGCAACAAGACTAGTCCCAGAGCTAAGGGAATTGTCCTACGAAGAAAGGTTAAGGGAAATTGGCCTGACGACACTGGAAGACAGGAGGGTTAGGGGAGACATGATAGCGACATATAAAATACTGCGTGGAATGGACAAGGTGGACAAAGACAGGATGTTCCAGTGATGGGACACAGAAACAAGGGATCAGAATTGGAAGTAGCAGAGTTGTCAGGCAGTGGAATAGCCTAGAAAGTGACGTAGTGGAGGCGGGAACCGTACATAGTTTTAAGACGAGGTTTGATAAAGCTCATGGAGCAGGGAGAGAGAGGACCTAGTAGCAATCTATGAAGAGGCGGGGCCAGGAGCTGAGTCTCGACCCCTGCAACCACAAATAGGTGAGTACAGATAGGTGAGTACACACACACACACACACACACACACACACACACACACACACACACACACACACCTTGGACTCCAGTATATAATCTGAATATATGTAAGAAAAAAAAAAAAGAAACTCACGTACAGCCACAAAAGTGTCTAGTCACATAAACTGTTTTCTAATCCCACGAACACTTGTGTGACAACAATAACTATAACATATGTGACCCCACATTCACCTGTGTACTGGCGAGAGCAATTATCTTGTGTAAATAATCTGAATACAGAAAAAGCTGAACTGTGTTTCAGTACATTAAAACTGTATTGTTTCAATTCATATTTGTTCAATAATACTTTCCATGGCCCTCAAGAACAAGCAGACTACTAAACAATGCTCCGGAACAATACATACTGTGATGAATTAGATACATGTGAAACATCTTTATTTGGCAGATGTTTCGCCATCCAGTGGCGAAAGGTTACCTGATCCTAAGATGAGGGACTGATTAGCTCTTCGGCCTTCAGATGATGTCTATGGCGAAACATCTACAAAATAAAGATATCGAGATGTTGCACAAGTATAATTCATCATTTTGTTGGTATTATAAACCAATGATAATTAAAATATAGTGTTGCAGCAGTTGTGACATACAATCAAGCATAAGAAGAAGGTGGAGCATTTGGCTCACCTTAGATGTGATCATTTCCCATCTAAGGTGAAGCGTACGAGCAAGCCTTCTCACACCTGCTGCCTCTCTTCACGGAACCATTTGATGTTGGTTGACTATTGTGGATCCCAGCCTGGGGAGTGATAATATATCATAGAGACGGCTGGTATGAGGAATATCTCGAGGGATACTTCCCTGTGAGGAATACCTTTTAGGGATATCTGCGAGTGAAACATATGAGATTGCCTCTGTATATACTTTATATTCAATATACCCTGTATTTTGTAAGGTCGCAAACACGCTTCAGCGCTTGCAATTTTTTTTTTTTTTTTTTTTTTTTTGGTTGGAGAGGTTATATCCAAATTACTAAGTTTTGATATGGGAAGCTCACTGACGCCTTTTAGATCACGCGTGCAATAGCCTTAACCATTATTGTAGGAGAGGAAAGGGAAAAGAGCAGAGTTAGCGTGAATTGTTCCCGGGCAAAGTGAGGAAGTAAGGCAGGTGTGGAGGACACAACTGTGAGTCACAGTGGCAACTATCACTGAAGACATTAGCTGCCTTTATCTCTGTATGAGAACTGTGTCCTGGATTTAATCCTCAGTTCTGCCCATCCCTCCTGTATCCTCCTTCCTTCCTGGTATACTTTGATGGAAGTGCAGACGGCTGCTAATTATTATAATTTTGTACTGTGATTTTGTATCACTGTTGTATTAACATATAGTTAATAAACTTATTTTAAAAGTCTCCCGGGTTCTCGTTTAGCATGACCCATAAGTTCACTTCCCCATTTATGTATGAATGTTACAGTCCCATATGTGACCCAGCTGATCCATAATTTATTTACCTAATTCGTATTAAACGTTATTTCAAGGTATTGCATTTGACCTGTTGGGAAAAAAAAAGAATGGTAGAGTGAAAAAAGTAATGAAGTGATTACAGTATGTGGGTAATTAGCAAGTAATTATCGATAATTAAGCCAGGCCGAAAGTCTTTAGAATTATACATTTTGTGGCTTGACACTGGGTTTTGAAAAGAGGCGGGATAAGATGCTGCGTGCGCCAGGTGCTGTAATCCTGGTAGCCAAGAATGGTTCAACTACCACTGAATGCAGTAGAATTTTGACTTTTCAGAGAGGGTTGGATAGATGTTTTGATTATCTCCTTTGTGGAATCATACTGATTACTCACTCTCTTTTAGGGAACGTCTAATTCGCATCATGTGGATACCCAGCTTCATTCTTTATGATACCTGAAGAGTATACCTGGGGAGGGTTTAGGGGGTCAATCCCCCCCCCCCGGCCCGGTCTGAGATCAGGCCTCATAGTAGGAATAGTAACTGAAAATACTACTCTAATCTTATGTTTTGATTATATTTTCTGTTCACTAATATGTTGACTCTTATACACAAATAACCCGCACAGTCACGGTATTGTGCCTTTTTTGTTATTTATTGACTCTTATAGTCTGATGAAGAAATATTTAAAACAATATTTCGTACTGTGTTTACTTGGTTTCTTCGCTTGGCAGTTACTAACCGTGGATTATAGTTTAAGAGGGTACTGTAGGTACTGTAGGTACTGCAGGTACTGTAGGTACTGCAGGTACTGTAAGTACTGCAGGTACTGTAGGTACTGCAGGTACTGTAAGTACTGCAGGTACTGTAGGTACTGCAGGTACTGTAAGTACTGCAGGTACTGTAGGTACTGCAGGTACTGTAAGTACTGCAGGTACTGTAGGTACTGCAGGTACTGTAGGTACTGCAGGTACTGTAGGTACTGCAGGTATTGTAGGTACTGCAGGTACTGCAGGTACTGTAGGTACTGTAGGTACTGTAGGTACTGCAGGTACTGTAGGTACTGTAGGTACTGCAGGTACTGTAGGTACTGCAGGTACTGTAAGTACTGCAGGTACTGTAGGTACTGCAGGTACTGTAGGTACTGCAGGTACTGCAGGTACTGTAGGTACTGTAGGTACTGCAGGTACTGTAAGTACTGCAGGTACTGTAGGTACTGCAGGTACTGTAAGTACTGCAGGTACTGTAGGTACTGCAGGTACTGTAAGTACTGCAGGTACTGTAAGTACTGCAGGTACTGTAAGTACTGCAGGTACTGTAGGTACTGCAGGTACTGTAGGTACTACAGGTACTGTAGGTACTGCAGGTACTGTAAGTACTGCAGGTACTGTAGGTACTGCAGGTACTGTAGGTACTGTAGGTACTGCAGGTACTGCAGGTACTGTAGGTACTGTAGGTACTGCAGGTACTGCAGGTACTACAGCCTGCTGTAAGTTTAAAAAGTATAAGAAATACTGTAAAAAAGATAGAAGCTATCATAATAATTATAATAATAATGATAATAGCAATAATAATAATAATACCATAATGTTTATTTTCTCATATAAACGGAGATTTTCTCCTGACAGTTTCCTACTTATCTTTTAAAGACTCAAAAATAATCATTATAGTCCAGTACTTAAGTTTCTTGCACAATTCCTGAATCACTATTTAAAAATCGTAAGTTTGACATGAAAGATTTTTTTTTTAAATTACAAAAAACAAATTATTTAATTTTTTCTTCAGGTTAGAAGTTTTACAAACTTTAGATTTCCAGATGTTTCACTTCTTCTGAATCTCTAACTCGCTTTTTTTTTTTGTTTTACACACTTTTACACTAGATGTTCCACTCACGTTTTTATCCTCAATATGTTTCAATCGCTTTTGTTATCTAGATGTTTCACCCACTACTGTTCGAGATGTTTCACCCACTACTGCTCTAGGTGTTTCACCCACTACTGTTCGAGATGTTTCACCCACTACTGCTCTAGGTGTTTCACCCACTACTGTTCGAGATGTTTCACCCACTACTGCTCTAGGTGTTTCACCCACTACTGCTCGAGGTGTTTCACCCACTACTGCTCGAGGTGTTTCACCCACTACTGCTCTAGGTGTTTCACCCACTACTGCTCGAGGTGTTTCACCCACTACTGTTCGAGATGTTTCACCCACTACTGTTCGAGATGTTTCACCCACTACTGCTCTAGGTGTTTCACCCACTACTGCTCGAGGTGTTTCACCCACTACTGTTCGAGATGTTTCACCCACTACTGTTGGAGATGTTTCACCCACTACTGTTGGAGATGTTTCACCCACTACTGTTGGAGATGTTTCACCCACTACTGTTGGAGATGTTTCACCCACTACTGCTCTAGATGTTTCACCCACTACTGCTCTAGATGTTTCACCCACTACTGCTCTAGATGTTTCACCCACTACTGCTCTAGATGTTTCACCCACTACTGCTCTAGATGTTTCACCCACTACTGTTCGAGATGTTTCACCCACTACTGCTCTAGATGTTTCACCCACTACTGCTCTAGATGTTTCACCCACTACTGTTCGAGATGTTTCACCCACTACTGTTGGAGATGTTTCACCCACTACTGTTGGAGATGTTTCACTCACTACTGCTCTAGATGTTTCACCCACTACTGCTCTAGATGTTTCACCCACTACTGTTCTAGATGTTTCACCCACTATTCGAGATGTTTCACCCACTACTGCTCTAGGTGTTTCACCCACTATTCTAGATTTTTCACCCACTACTGTTCGAGATATTTTACCCACTACTGCTCTAGATGTTTCACCCACTACTGCTCAAGATGTTTCACCCACTACTGCTCAAGATGTTTCACCCACTACTTCTCAAGATGTTTCACCCACTACTGTTCTAGATGTTTCACCCTCTGCTGCTCTAGATGTTTCACCCTCTGCTGCTCTAGATGTTTCACCCTCTACTGATCTAGATGTTTCACCCACTACTACTGCAGATGTTTCACTCATTACTGCTGCAGATGTTTCACTCATTACTGCTGCAGATGTTTCACTCATTACTGCTGCAGATGTTTCACTCATTACTGCTGCAGATGTTTCACCCACTACTGCTCTAGATGTTTTGCCCACTACTGTTATAGATATTTCACCCACTACTGCTATAGATGTTTCACCCACTAGTACTCTAGAATTATTTGACCCACTACTGCTATAGATGCTTGACCCACTACTGCTATAGATGTTTCGCCCACTACTGCTATAGATGTTTCGCCCACTACTGCTGTAGATATTTCACCCACTACTGCTGTAGATGTTTTACCCGTTTCTAATCCAGATGCTTCATCCACTTGTACTCTCTGGATTTCTTTTTACCAAGTATTGAAATTAGTCAGCAGTTTATATATTCTGTCTCATCGTCTACTTCATATATGAATAAACAGCAAATTAACGGATGTGATACTTCAGATTATCTCACTAAAGAAAATAAAATGTCCTGTATATTAAATAAATATCATAAATATGTTTGCAACAGATAAGACAATTTGCATATATATAAATCCAGATGTATTCCTGTTAACCTTCTTGGAGTCCTAGTTTCTAGGCCGTGTGTGTATAAATATGGTCTTTGCTGCCGTCCATATGATGGACATTAAACTGACCACTTTGGTGGCAAAATCCAATCAGTCCCTCAACCTGGATTCGATGTGTTCAGTCCATCACTCTTGTAGTAAGTGCAGTAGTAAGTGATGGACTGAACACATCGAATCCAGGTTGAGGGACTGATTACCTCATACTTCTACTCTCCTTACCCATTTCTACTTTGTATTGGACTGATGAAGCCACTGTGTGGCGAAACGTTTCTTCAATAAAGATTCCCATGTGTTGCATAAGTGTCTCAATTCTTCAACTTGTCGGTTTTCAAAACCATTCATCACACAAAATCCAATCAGTTCTGTTTTTATAAAGAACCGTAATGTTGGCCATTTTCCGTTTAACAAGTAATGTCCAATATTATGCCAAGTACATTAACGTCTTTCGGACATTGTCTTGAGAACCCAGGAGATATCTCACCTGGTTATTCTGCTTTGCGTTATTAATCTTCAATTATATTTTTTTTACTTGTTTTCTAGTTGTCTTCTACAAGCATTCTTCTGAATTTCTTAAATCGTTGTGTGTGTGTGTGTGTGTGTGTGTGTGTGTGTGTGTGTGTGTGTGTGTGTGTGTGTGTGTGTGTGTGTGTACTCATTTGTAGTCACCTATTTGTGGTTGCAGGGGGCGAGTCTTAGCTCCTGGCCCCGCCTCTTCACCGGTTGCTACTGGGCCCTCTCTCTCCCCGCTCCATGAGCTTTATCAAACCTTGTCATAAAACTGTGTATGGTTCCTGCCTCCACTACGTCATTTTCTAGGCTATTCCACTGCCTTAAAACTCTATGACTGAAGAAATACTTCCTAATATCTCTCTGACTCATTTGTGTCTTCAACTTCCAATTGTGGCCTCTTGTTTCTGTGTCCCCTCCCTGGAACATCCTGTCTTTGTCCACCTTGTCTATTCCACGCAGTATTTTATATGTCGTTATCATATCTCCCCTGACCCTCCTGTCCTCCAGTGTCGTCAGGCCGATTTCCCTTAATCTTTCTTCATAGGACATTCCCCTTAGCTCTGGAACTAACCTTGTTGCAAACCTTTGTACTTTCTCTAGTTTCTTGACGTGCTTTATCAAGTGCGGGTTCCAAACAGGTGCTACATACTCCAGTATGGGCCTGACATACACGGTGTACAGTGTCTTGAACGATTCCTTACTAAGGTATCGGAATGCTGTTCTCAGGTTTGCCAGGCGCCCATATGCTGCAATAGTTATCTGATTGATGTGTGCTTCCGGAGACATGCTCGGTGTTATACTCACCCCAAGATCTTTCTCCTTGAGTGAGGTTTGCAGTCTTTGGCCACCTAGCCTATACTCTGTCTGTGGTCTTCTGTGCCCTTCTCCGATCTTCATAACTTTGCACTTGGCAGGATTAAATTCGAGAAGCCATTTGCTGGACCAGGTGTCCAGTGTGTGTGTGTGTGTGTGTGTGTGTGTGTGTGTGTACTCACCTAGTTGTACTCACCTAGTTGAGGTTGCGGGGGTCGAGTCCGAGCTCCTGGCCCCGCCTCTTCACTGATCGCTACTAGGTCACTCTCCCTGAGCCGTGAGCTTTATCATACCTCTGCTTAAAGCTATGTATGGATCCTGCCTCCACTACATCGCTGCCCAAACTATTCCACTTACTGACTACTCTGTGGCTGAAGAAATACTTCCTAACATCCCTGTGATTCATCTGTGTCTTCAGCTTCCAACTGTGTCCCCTTGTTACTGTGTCCAATCTCTGGAACATCCTGTCTTTGTCCACCTTGTCAATTCCTCTCAGTATTTTGTATGTCGTTATCATGTCCCCCCTATCTCTCCTGTCCTCCAGTGTCGTCAGGTTGATTTTCCTTAACCTCTCCTCGTAGGACATACCTCTTAGCTCTGGGACTAGTCTTGTTGCAAACCTTTGCACTTTCTCTAGTTTCTTCACGTGCTTGGCTAGGTGTGGGTTCCAAACTGGTGCCGCATACTCCAATATGGGCCTAACATACACGGTGTACAGGGTCCTGAATGATTCCTTATTAAGATGTCGGAATGCTGTTCTGAGGTTTGCTAGGCGCCCATATGCTGCAGCAGTTATTTGGTTGATGTGCGCTTCAGGAGATGTGCCTGGTGTTATACTCACCCCAAGATCTTTTTCCTTGAGTGAGGTTTGTAGTCTCTGACCCCCTAGACTGTACTCCGTCTGCGGCCTTCTTTGCCCTTCCCCAATCTTCATGACTTTGCACTTGGTGGGATTGAACTCCAGGAACCAATTGCTGGACCAGGTCTGCAGCCTGTCCAGATCCCTTTGTAGTTCTGCCTGGTCTTCGATCGAGTGAATTCTTCTCATCAACTTCACGTCATCTGCAAACAGGGACACCTCAGAGTCTATTCCTTCCGTCATGTCGTTCACAAATACCAGAAACAGCACTGGTCCTAGGACTGACCCCTGCGGGACCCCGCTGGTCACAGGTGCCCACTCTGACACCTCGCCACGTACCATGACTCGCTGCTGTCTTCCTGTCTTCCTGTGTGTGTGTGTGTGTGTGTGTGTGTGTGTGTGTGTGCGTGCGTGCGTGCCTGCCTGCCTGCCTGCCTGCCTGCTTGCTGAAGTCGTTGCTCCAGTATAAATGTATGAATGTATTTATGCAAGTGTTCCCCTGCATGTGTAAAAATCCTAGACAATGTTCATTTACATGTATTTTGGAGTTGAGAGACTATGTAGGCGTGACCCAATAACTACACACAAAGATATGTTTCGCCGGTTGTATATATAAGTGTTATCTCATGTTCCTTGATACATTTGCCTGTATTTAAAGTTCTTATATACAAGAACACTTAAATTTATAGCAGTTTGTGTGTGTACTCACCTAGTTGTGGTTGCAGGGGTCGATTCATAGCACCTGGCCCAGCCTCTTCACTGGCCTCTACTGTGTGTGTGTGTGTGTGTGTGTGTGTGTGTGTGTGTGTGTGTGTGTGTGTGTGTGTTTGTCTGAATTATGCAATATACGTATATAAGGATCGCATTATACAGTATTTGTGCTTTTTCTTCCATTGTGTCGGTATTTTATACCATTTATCTCCAAAATACATATATTTTCCACCTATACATACCATGTAAACGTATGCTTTAGTAAATCTGTTATACCACAACCGAATAAGAGGTGCAAATAGAGGCTATTTTTGTTCATTATTTACATTAATGACCTTGATGAAGGAATTGTAGATATGAGTAAATTTGCTGATGATAGCAAAATAGGCCGAATGATTAATTCTGATGTAGCAGAATGTAGTTCAATGTGAACAAATGAAAAGTCCTAGTCCTAGGGAATGAAAACAGCCCTCGAAGTTTTAAATTAGGTGATGTAGAACTTTAGTACAAAGAGTGTGAAGAAGACTTGGGAGTCATGGTAAGCAGAAATCTGAAGCCAAGACTACATTGCTCAATAAGTCTAATAGATTACTTGGATTTATATCAAGAAGTATAAGTAAAAAGAGTCCAAAAGTTGCTTTACAGCTCTATACATTGTACATAAGTGGTATACACTACCGACACAATGAAGAATTAGACACATTGTGCAACATCTGGGTATCTTTATTTACAGACGTTTCGCCAACCAGTGGCTTTATCAATACATCACTAGTAAGGCCTCACTTAGATTATGTTGCTCAGTTTTGGTCTCCTTACAACAGAATAGATATAAAGTCATCGGAGAACGTGCAGAGAAGGATGAGGAAGTTGAAGATAGCCTCAGAGATTTCAATCTTCACTCCCATGGGAGACGTAGAATAAGAGGAGTTATTGAAATATATAAGTGGGTGATGGGCATAAACAAAGGCGATATTAACAAAATACTGAGGTTACCGATTCAAGTAAGAACTAGAAATAACAAATTTAGGTTAGATAAATTTAAATTTAGAAAGGACATAAGTAAGTATTGGTTTTCAGAGTTGTCGATGAGTGGAACAATCTTCCGAGTAGAGTAATGGAGGCTAAGACCTTGGGTAACTTTCAAACGAGACTGGACAAATAAGTTACTGGGAGAGGCTAGGATTGATTGGTGCCTGGGGTACAAAAGCTAATTCTTGGGTAACTTTGGAAAAACGTTGGTTGTTTTGATAAAGACCTGCCTTGTATGGGCCAGTAGGCCTGCTGCAATGTTCCTCCAATCTTATGTTCTCAGGGTTGTTGCTGGCTACAATCTCAGCTATGGTGCTAATGTAAGAATAGTGAGAATGATGTAGATAAATATTTGATCCTTAAATAATTATGCTTTGTGTAGGTGAAACGTTTCGTTAATAACAATACCCAAATGATGCACATGCGTCTTAATCTTCAATTTGTTGGTATTTTACATAATTTTCAACACTGTCAGCACAACGGTATCTTGGTACAGAGGATATCTTTCATTCTTCATCGCGTATTTACTAGTTATAAGTGAGAAAGGTTCGATTCCAGGTGGACCTGCCTTCTCACTTCCATTAGTGGATCCCGTCCCTTACAACGTCTTCGAGATCTACCTCACCATCGACAGTTCTCATGCTTCAGCTTCACATAGTTCCAGACCATGGAGCTGAACTCTTCTCCAGGCTGAGGGACTGACCACCTCAAATACTTTTTCTCCAAGGTTGATGGACTGATTACAGCATCTTTATTTCATGACTACTGCTTCCTTTGAACTTGAAGAAGCCTACTGTGTAGGCGAAAAGTTTCAACAATAAAAATACCCAACTGTTGCACATGTGTCTTAATTTTCAGCTGATGCAAAACGAAGCCCTCGGCATTTTTCTTGGCTATCAGAAAACTACCGAGAATTTTAGTATCAGTGATAGGATTACTGAAATTAGCATTGTACTTCGTGAAAATTATACACATGTGCAACATCTGGGTATCATTACTGCAGACGTTTCGCCAAGCAGTGGTTTTATCAGTACAGTCCATCAGCCTTGGAGTTGGTGAAGAACACCGTAGTCGTGAGGAGTAAGTCTGATAAGACTCCGGTGCTCTTCACTAACTCCAAGGCTGAGGGACTCATTACCACATAATTTATACATAGTTCTACTGTCTTCCAATTATGTCCTTGAATTTGTATTGATAAAGCCACTGGATGGTGAAACGTCTACAATTAACATACCCCAGATGTTGCTCATTTGTATAATTTTCATCTTGTCGGTATTGTACACAGTTCATGTACCACTGTACTTCGTATTAAAATTTTAAACGAACCATATCCTGTTATCACAAATCTTACTAAATGTCAAGAAGTAAATAAACATAAATCTAAACAGTTTGTTAAAACATGCAAGTGTATTTAGTTTAAAACCCTGCACCAACTGGATATCTTTAGACGTCAAGAGCATTTCACCCCCGCCATGGAAGATGTATTCATTTGATATCGCACATCTTAAGGCCCTTCCCAAGAAACTCATCACTTGTAGCCCTTTCCTTAAATCACATGCATAGGCAACTGCTTAAGAAGAAATTTCTCGCTTAGTTGTTCGTAGTACAATGTCTTAAATCCTATATACTGATAGATCTAAGTGGGAGTCTAAATGCATCTCCTTTTAATTAGCCACATCCTAAGATAGGAATTCTAGCAAGTATGATGAGTTAGGCATAAGAATTAAAAGTTGAGCATCTACAATGACAACTGAATTGTTTATCATCTTAATGGCACTTAAGTTATGACACTGTGCTTGGCCTCTTGATTATTAGCAATTCTCTTATCACTGAAAAAAATTAATTCAAATAATGACTAACATCGCACTTGTGTAAGTCCAGTATAGATAAGCAAATATCAGAGAAGAAGGAATTTCTTATAGATTTCCCCACACACTGAATTACTGCTACATGTTAAAGTTGATAAATTAGCTAAACTACCATGAATGAAACTGAAGGCGACAACTTGTATATGGCTGTATCAAGTATAAGGAATAATATTAGAAGTAAATAATGAACCTGAAAGTCATAGGAATACACATAGAACTTGAGTAAATCTACAACTCACTATGATACGCTGAACAGAAAAGAAATTATACTTACGAAGCAATTTGCATTGTAGACTGAATTATAATGTCCAGGCTAAGGCTTACAAGTACTCATGGCAGTTTGGCAGACGCACAGATAATGATCAAACTAAATGTGGTCAATATTATGGTCACTCTGGAGCACTATCCACTTGACTGTACACTTGTTGACAAATAGAGATGTTGGCAGTAACCTATGTGACATGTCAAAGTATCTTATTAATGAAAATAAAATGCCTGACATATTTAGCAAAAATCCTAAAACTACTTGCATTAGATAAGACCTAAAATTCATCAACAGAGTAGATATGGGGTGAGCAATAAATTAGCCGCCTCGGCGGCAAAATCTCGTGTAATCTCGCCTGTGAATTGTGATTGACCACAATTTTTTATGTGTACAGTTTAAATGATCACCGCAAAATGACTAAGAGAACGTCGTCAGGCAATTATTTAATTTTTACCTACAGAGAATCCCGAATTCTGTTTTTCTCCTAGAAATAACCTCTTTTTAATTTCTTAAAACATAATGTGTTAAGAAAAAGAAAATTATTATTCGTCTTTAACTCAGTCTCTTGTCAGTAATAAGCGTCCATTCTTCTGTTTATTCATTGTCAGTCGTTTATTACAGCTTACATTGAGTTTATGCACCATATGGCTTTGAGATTTGTGAGAACAGATTTGCTGCGATAACTTGTGAGGCTGTGTTGGGTCGCAGATGGTGGCTTGTGAAGGAAACAGAAATTCTGTTACCGAAGTCTTCCAATTAGAAGTATTCTAGCTGAGGGGTAAAGAGCTGGACCTGCTGTGTGCCAGGCCACATTTACTTCAGTCTACGTTTGATCTCGAATTGATCGTTGCCAGACCAACTATTGTGCGTCTATATCCACTTATCGATATGCTGCCCCAGTCACTGAGAGATAATACACCGAGATGATATTGGTTCTTCGGCTTTGATAGTTATATGTTTTTCAGTCATTTATATTCTCGCTAATGTTAAATAACCACAATCATTCATCTGTTACAGAGAGATATAGGTTCTCAGGAATGAACATCTTGCACATTAGGTAAGAAATGAATGAATAGGTTATTACCTATTCATTCTTCTAAGTATAAAATAGGATTATAACTTGTTATATATATATATATATATATATATATATATATATATATATATATATATATATATATATATATATATATATAATTATTACACGCTGAAAGATTTTTTTCCTAGCCACTATTAGAATTATTGAAGTAGATTTTCAACAATACATTGTTTCAGGTATTATTAAGTATTCTCATAAAATACTATACGTATTAATTTTATTTCCTTGCTCAAGAAATATTCCCACGAGTTCCTTAATGTATTTGTTGTATTTCCTTGTTCAGCAAATATTCCCACTAGTTAATATATACATCTGTTGTATTTTATTTCCCAACAAATACTCTTTTTGTTAATAAGAAAGAACAAAGATATGAATATTCATCCCTTGGTGGTTATATGGGATAACTTAATTATGTTGAAGAGCTCTTGATCCAAGGAACTTTAGCTGATTTCCCCTTCTTCGAATTCAGCTGACTGCCTCCTATTATTTAGGTTCTTTGTGGGCGAGACGGACTTAGCTTTTTCCCGTGAAAGTAATATTTAAGGAGGGACACCGGGTTATCTCCATACTGGTTGGTTCGCCATACTGGATGGTTCTCCATACTGGTTGGTTCTTCATGCTGGCTGGTTCTCCATGCTGTCTGGTTCTCCATGCTGGCTGGTTCTCCATGCTGTCTGGTTCTCCATGCTGGTTGGTTCTCCATGCTAAACGTAACAACAATCGAGTATTTTTAGTTACATCATTACAGTAAATAATTCACTCCCATTTTGAGTTCCTCCAGAATTATACTAAAATGACCACTTAACATGGCTTTGCAACCCATTAGCATATATTACCTATTAATGCAGGAAGTTACTTTGTGTGTTTATATATATTAGTCTTACTGAGATAAGCAGCATTTTATGCTATACGCTTTATCACACTAAACACTCGGGGATCCCTACATTAAGTTAATCTGTGAAGAACCGGTTGAGAATTATACACTTCATGGAAGGACCACACTCGCCTTATTATAAGACTGCGCTAACAGTTAATTAACTAGAGAATATACTTGCAAAATTAATATGTAACTAGTAAATTTAACGTCTGGATTCCTGACTTAATAAATTATCAGAGGAGAACATGACAGCCAGTGGGGTTAGGTTAGGCCATTTACCTAATTGGATGGTGGCGCGGATAGTAGAGAAGAGACGAAGTGTTAAGCACTTGTAGCAGACCTCCGCGAGATTATACTTGCAGGAAATAACTTGCAACAGTGAAGATTTCTGGTCTTGTTTGCCAATTAGACACGACGAGGCTTGAGACTAAATTTAACATTGTAGTAGCATTGGTAGTAGTATAAGTAGTAGTAGTAGTCATGTAAATTAAAAAGAATTTCTTTGAATGTTTTCCAATCTCCTTTCTAAATTAGATCTTATCAAACTTGAATCCAATGTTTAGCTTTCTCTCTTAAATAGTTTATCACCTCCTTATTTAACTCGTGTTTATATTTTTTCCTGTTTTCCATTTAGTGAATAAAGATCTAATCTTAAGTTTAAAGCCGTTAGGTCGTTTGTCTATGACAGACCGCCCTGCTTTGACAGTCGACAGTTATGTCTCAGGATTTACTAGTACAAAACTCACCAGGATTAGAATTATTCTGAATTTATGACCCATGATGAAATTTACATCGACTTTATTGATCACCAGGAGGACAATTTATCTTCATGTCCGTTTATCACGAAGTGGACATTTCAATTTCACCTCAGCTTATCAGAAGGTGAGCATTTGCCCCTTCAAATCCACAGATCACGAAGTAAGCAATTGCAACGCAACCTTCACATATCACGAAGCGGTCATATCTTGAGACAAATAATTTATCTGCAAATAGTGTCGAGTACTCATACTTTCTAGAAGAAAGATATTGGAAACCTGACTTAGAATAATAACTATTTGTTACGAAAGATAACTAGTTATTACGAACTCAAGACAGTAGTAGCGGGTATGGTAGTCACTCCTTCATCACATCCCAGGATCATCTTGAATCCTGGAATCACTTGGGACGTATCGAGGGAATACAAGTTATATTTAATCTATTTAATTGTATTATTGTTATTTTAAAAAATTCCTTTGCACTTTTAGCAAGGGATAACTAGTCCGTTGCTCCTTGCATTTTAGTCACCTCTTACAACACGCATGGCTTACAGACAAAGAATTCTCACCCTCTTTCCCAGAGAGATGAAAGGGAATATTATAACAATTAGATTTATTTTGACTGCTGCACGATCCGACAGAGGTATCCTTTTACAGCATAACACCAGTCCCCTGTACCTCAGTGCATGCTGCCAGATAAATAAAAGCCCAAAACAAACAACAGGATGCTATGTATTATATGTTATCTGTACACAAAACCTACAGTTAGATGAATCAGACACATATGCGACACTTAGTGTCTTTATTGTGGCTTTATCTCTCCAATACAGAGAATAATACTAGAGACGGTGGAAAAACAGGAAAAGTAAGGAGATCAGTCCCTTAGCCTGGATGAATCTGTCGGAGAAGGTGGAAGATGTGAAGAAGTAGTTTTAGGTTATCAGTTCCTCAAGATTGATAAACTGAGCACGTTTCATGGATGAGGGACTAATCACCTCAAAATTCTACTTCATGTCTTTCACCGTTTTCAGAATTACTCTCTGTAATGGACTGATAAAGCTACTAATTGGCGAAAAGTCTCCACGATAAAGATACCCAAGTGTTGCCCATGTGTCATATTCATAAGTGTACTATGTGACATGCCGGTGCATCGGGGCTAGGACACACGGCTCATTGGGTATTCATGCCATGACCAGTACGTGTCCAGGACATCGCAAGTGGAAGCATCAGTAGCTTCTCCCCCCAACCCTCCATTCTTCCTCTAGGAGAATGACGATATCTTCATAAAAATTCCATTTATCCTGTGTATGGGATTGGCTTTTATGAGAGATGGTAATTCCCAAGTGATTGTAACTCCAGCTATACTAGAAGGAAAGCTTTTGAAGCTCCCGTTGCTGTTGAATCCTTGATGAAATGGTTGATATCTTCATAGCACCACTGAAGTCTCCCAGATCAGGCGGACAGAGTTTAACACCTTTTTGAATCTCATCCCGTGGGATGTAATATGACAGGGAAACGTAGCCAGCTTTAGTTTCCACTATGTACTTATTATATAGAATATAGTAGCAGCACACTGGTGTTACTTAGAACAAAATTGATGGGCTGTGTCAGTGACATTTAGTGGTATCGTGATATTTAGTGATGTGCCAAATGGGATTCAGAACATTGTCACTAGTGACATTGTGCTACGTGTAGCTGTAACAGTGATGATAATCACTGCAAATGTGACAGTGTAGAGTTGCATGCAGTTGAAACACTGGTTACAGTTGAAGTGTTGAGTGATATTCCAATTACCGTGACAGTTGTGACAGTATTTTTTTTTAACACACCGGTCGTCTTCCATCGTTGAAGGGTGCCGAACAAGACACACTTTCACCATCACACTCTTGCCAGAGGCGTGCCATTACTACAGCTCAGATGCCCCCTAAACTACGCTGACACCCCTCCTTCAGAATGTAGACACTGCACTTTTACCTCAAGAACTCAAGTCCGGTTAACCGGTGTCCTTGAATCCCTTCAAAAATGTTACCTTGCTCACACTCCAACAACATATCATCTCATAAGAACTTCACGCCTTCACTCATATCTATGACACTTATGCACACCTGTTGGATGTCCAATGCTGTCGTATACAAAACCTCTTTTACCCCCTCCTGCCAATGTTTCTTAGAGCAACCCCTACCCAGCCTTCCCTCCACTACAGATTTAAGAATATGAGAATATGTGAAAGAAGGAGCACTGCACCAAACCTACTGACCTGCTGCAGTGCTCAGTGATTACATTCTTCTACCAGTGGGCTACGCCTCACCTCTTACCTCTTGACTGTATATAAGTCCCCCTACTGTTGCTTCAACAGACTATGGAGCAAAACTCTTCTTCAGGTTGAGGGACTGATTACCTCAGAACTACGTCTTCAGGGGTGATGGACTGATCATCTTTACATCTCTACTACTTCTGCTCACTCTTCTGTACTCGACTGAAGAAGCCTACTGTGTCTTACCAGCCTGTCGGTATTGTATACCATTTTAAAATTCCCTTATGCATTGCTGTTTTGGTTTTAGATTACTGCTAACCAGAACTCCTAAATCTGTTTTGCATTCAGAGTGATTAAGATCTACTTTATTTAGTGCTCTAGTGTCCTCGTCAGAATTAATCCGACGGTCTATTTTGGTGTCATCGGCAAACTTGCTTATGTCGCTATTTATCACCTCATCTATATCGTTTATGTATATTGTAAACAGCAAAGGGCCCAGCACTGATCCCTGTGGGACACCACTTGTGACGCATACCCACTCTGATTTCTCTTCATTTACACAAAAACTCTGTTTCCCTTTTTCTCAACCACGCCTGTATCCAGGAAAAAAAAATTCCTCCTGTTCCGTGTGCCTCTTATTTTCCTCAGCAATTTCCGATGTGGAACTGTCAAAAGCTTACCGAAGTCCATATACACAATATCATATTCATTTCCGTGATTACTTCCTCAAATACCTTAGTGAAAAAAAAGTTAGTAAATTTGTTAAGCAGGAATGCCCCTTTGTAAAACCGTGCAGAGATTTGTTGATCAATTTGTCTTTCAATGTGGCTTCGAATAGTCTCGGCAACTGATTCCATGAATTTTCCCACAGTGGAGGTTAGGCTAATTGGTCTATAGTTCGAAGCTAAGGACCTGTCTTCTGCTTTGCAGATAGATATCACATTTGCCATTTTCCAATTATCAGGCACTTGCCAGTTTGTAGTAATTTGTTAAAAAGATTAGCCAATGGTTTGTTAAGTTCCTCCTTACATTCCTATATAAATCTTGAGAATAGTTCATCATGGCCCTGGGGTTTGTTAGGCATTAATCATTCTATTTGTCTGAGGACCATGTCACTAACTTATTTTTGCACTGATCTACATAATTTTTTTATTTCTGGAATTTCTCTTGCATTTTCCCTCATAAAAACTGAGAAAATAAGTGTTAAAGATTGTACACATTTCTTTGTCATTGTCAGTGAGCTGATCTAAGAAACTTTCATGTGGGTCTATCTTGTCCCTAATCTTACTCCTATGTACCTGAAAGAAAGCTTTTGGGTTAATCCTCGAATCCCTTCCAACTTAAACTTCATAATCTCTTTTGACTTTTCTTATTTTTTTTTATTTTTCGTTATTTAATTAAATATATAGATTTCTTAAGTGCCCGTCTTCCCTTTTGATTCGTCTGTTAATGCCTCTCTTTTGACCTTTGAGATGTTTTATCTATTGTTGATCCATTTAGGGTAATTTTTGTTTGATCTAATTTCCCTATATGAAACATTAAAAGCTTGAGCACTTTGATCTGTTGTTTGAAAAATGTCATATTGCCACCCATCACCATGTATCTGACCCAAAGGATAATGAGTAGTCAAATCAGACCAGCTCACCCCACCCAGGTAATTTCTCAGTCTTGTGAAAACGGCCAAGCGGAAGTCGGGGACATTGACTTGGTTGTAGTTATTAAGGTATTTCCGTATTATATTGAAACTGAGTGATTTATGATAATTTTCTCCAAGCTCATTCATAACCTCATGATTATTTATGATTCCTTGTTGGTAAGAACTAAGTCAAGCCAGAAACTGTTTTTAAAAACAATCCTGGATCGTATCAATAAAGTCAATAGACTTAAGATTTCCAGCCACATAACACCAGTTAATTTGTCTGAAATTAAAATTTTCCATTAACACAACATTTTCTTATTTAGATGTCTTATGAATTTCGTCCCACGTACTCTACCAAGGTTTGGAGGCCTGTAAATCACTCCCAAGATTAGTTTTGCACGTCCCTCCCGAAAATATAATAAAACAGATTCAGTATCTGTTGCTTCTAATTTTATATCTTGCCTAATGCAACAATTTAAATTATCTCTGACATATATCGCCACTCCACCACCCTTCCTATTGACCTTATCGGCGTGGAATAATTTATAGCCTTGTGTTTGGTATGCAGAAGGCCTTTCTCTGTGTTTCAGGTTGAACCAGGTCTTTATTATAGCAATAATATCTACTTTTCCTCTACATGCAATTAATCTTAGCTCATCTATTTTATTTCTTACACTCCTGCTATTAGTATAGTTAATCTTAAAGGAGTTAGTCTGTCCAATTTTGTTCCATCCTTTCTATATGTATTGATAGAACCACTGGACGATGAAACGTCTACAATACAAATACCTAGATGTTGTACACTTGTCTAATTTTCATCTGGTGGGTATTGTATAGCATTCATGTACATCCTTTCTATACGTACATACCACACGAAAATACAGCAACGGTGAGTACCGAAGTGCTGGATGATTCTGCGCTGGTGGTAACATGTGGTGAAAGAAACCGGCAACTGTACTGTAGTCAAACTTTTGAATGAATAATTTATACTATCTGCTGTGTTCCCTCTCAGGCTACCCAGTAAAGACGTCATTAAAGTGTGTTTGCTTGAGCCTCTCATTCCTCACACACACACACAGTGAAGAGGCGGGGCCAGGAGCTCGGACTCGACCCCCGCAACCTCAACTAGGTGAGTACAACTAGGCGAGTACACACATACACACACACACACACACACACACACACACACACACACACACACACACACACACACACACACACACACACACACACACACACACACACACACACACACACACACACACACACACACACACACACACACACACACACACACACACACACACACACAGGACCCTGTACACCGTGTACGTTAGGCCCATATTGGAGTATGCGGCACCAGTTTGGAACCCACACCTAGCCAAGCACGTGAAGAAACTAGAGAAAGTGCAAAGGTTTGCAACAAGACTAGTCCCAGAGCTAAGAGGTATGTCCTACGAGGAGAGGTTAAGGGAAATCAACCTGACGACACTGGAGGACAGGAGAGATAGGGGGACATGATAACGACATACAAAATACTGAGAGGAATTGACAAGGTGGACAAAGACAGGATGTTCCAGAGATTGGACACAGTAACAAGGGGACACAGTTGGAAGCTGAAGACACAGATGAATCACAGGGATGTTAGGAAGTATTTCTTCAGCCACAGAGTAGTCAGTAAGTGGAATAGTTTGGGAAGCGATGTAGTGGAGGCAGGATCCATACATAGCTTTAAGCAGAGGTATGATAAAGCTCACGGCTTAGGGAGAGTGACCTAGTAGCGATCAGTGAAGAGGCGGGGCCAGGAGCTCGGACTCGACCCCCGCAACCTCAACAACTAGGTGAGCACACACACACACACACACACACACACACACACACACACACACACGCACGCCAGTCGCTACATACCCAGTAGCGACCAGTGAAGAGGCGGGGCCAGGAGCTATGAATCGACCCCTGCAACTACAACTAGGTGAGCACACACACACACACACACACACACACACACACACAGACTACAAATGAGACTACAAAGAGATCTGGACAGGCTACAAGCCTGGTCCAGCAACTGGCTCCTTGAATTTAACCCTGCCAAATGCAAAGTCATGAAGATTGGGGAAGGGCAAAGAAGACCGCAGACACAATATAGTTTAGATGGCCAAAGACTGCAAACCTCACTCAAGGAAAAAGATCTGGGGGTGAGTATAACACCGAGCATATCTCCTGAGGCGCACATCAATCAGATAACTGCTGCAGCATACGGGCGCCTGGCAAACCTACGGATAGCGTTCCGTTACCTCAGTAAGGACTCGTTTAAGACTCTGTACACCATCTACGTCAGGCCCATACTGGAGTATGCAGCACCAGTTTGGAATCCACACCTAGTCAAGCACGTCAAGAAATTAGAGAAAGTGCAAAGGTTTGCAACAAGACTAGTCCCAGAGCTACGGGGATTGTCCTATGAAGAAAGGTTGAGGGAAATCGGCCTGACGACACTGGAGGCCAGGAGGGTCAGGGGAGACATGATAACGACATATAAAATACTGCGCGGAATAGACGAGGTGGACAAAGACGGGATGTTCCAGAGATGGGACACAGACACAAGAGGTCACAATTGGAAGTTGAAGACTCAGATGAATCAAAGGGATGTTAGGAAGTATTTCTTCAGTCATAGAGTAGTCAGGCCATGGAATAGCCTAGAAAGTGATGTGGTGGAGGCAGGAACCATACATAGTTTTAAGGCGAGGTATGATAGAGCTCATGGGGCAGGGAGAGAGAGGACCTAGTAGCAATCAGCGAAGAGGCGGGGCCAGGAGCTGTGACTCGACCCCTGCAACCACAAATAGATGAGTACAAATAGGTGAGTACACACACATATTAACAGCTTAATCGCAGGTGGGTGATTATCAAGAATATTGTCCCAAGAATATCAGTTGTTCCTATTGAGACCAAATCACTCAAAACTGCGCCTGATGCCATCGCTCTTGATTTAAAGAATTTGTCCCGCGTCCCTCCCCTCCTTTTCTCCTTTGTTCCAAGCTGACTGGTATTTCCCAGGCGCTGTGTTATCCCCGGGGGGTTTAATACTTCACCAAAAGCATGATAATATTGAGACCAGACACGATAACTAAGGCTCATCCTCAAAAGGATGAGCTGTGTGTGTCTCCGACGGGATAACGAACGCTGAATTATCGTCTCTATAAGGGAGTACAAAAGCCGGTGACAAGTTGACGCTAACAAGGGAACGACTGAAACGACGGTGACGCATCCCTTCCGACGTGAAGTGATGTGAGACGACGTTGACACATCTCTTCCGACGTGAACTGACGAGTATCGACATGAAGATGGTAACATATAGCTTCCGACGTGAGCTGCAGATGGGTCATAGCATAAAAAGAGTTGATAAAGTGTTAATTAGCACAGGTGAGCTGCTAATGAGGTTGATGGTGGTGGTGGTGGTGGTGGTGGTGGTCAGAGCGGTGAGCTGGAGTAAGGTGCGATAGCAGGGGTGAGCTGGTGGAGTGAGGTGAGTGCGGGGGTGTGCTGGTGGAGTGGGGTGTGAGAGCTGGGGTGTGCTGGTGGAGTGAGGTGTGAGAGCTGGGGTGTGCTGGTGGAGTGAGGTGTGAGAGCAGGGGTGAGCTGGTGGAGTGAGGTGTGAGTGCGGGGGTGTGCTGGTGGAGTGAGGTGTGAGAGCTGGGGTGTGCTGGTGGAGTGAGGTGTGAGAGCAGGGGTGTGCTGGTGGAGTGAGGTGTGAGAGCTGGGGTGTGCTGGTGGAGTGAGGTGTGAGAGATGGGGTGTGCTGGTGGAGTGAGGTGTGAGAGTAGGGGTGTGCTGGTGGAGTGAGGTGTGAGAGCAGGGGTGTGCTGGTGGAGTAAGGTGTGAGAGCAGGGGTGTGCTGGTGGAGTGAGGTGTGAGAGCAGGGGTGTGCTGGTGGAGTGAGGTGTGAGAGGTGGGGTGTGCTGGTGGAGTGAGGTGTGAGAGCAGGGGTGTGCTGGTGGAGTGAGGTGTGAGAGCAGGGGTGTGCTGGTGGAGTGAGGTGTGAGAGCAGGGGTGTGCTGGTGGAGTGAGGTGTGAGAGCAGGGGTGTGCTGGTGGAGTGAGGTGTAAGAGCAGGGGTGTGCTGGTGGAGTGAGGTGTGAGAGCAGGGGTGTGCTGGTGGAGTGAGGTGTGAGAGCAGGGGTGTGCTGGTGGAGTGAGGTGTGCGAGCAGGGGTGTGCTGGTGGAGTGAGGTGTGCGAGCAGGGGTGTGCTGGTGGAGTGAGGTGTGAGAGCTGGGGTGTGCTGGTGGAGTGAGGTGTGAGAGCTGGGGTGTGCTGGTGGAGTTAGGTGTGAGAGCAGGGGTGTGCTGGTGGAGTTAGGTGTGAGAGCAGGGGTGTGCTGGTGGAGTGAGGTGTGAGAGCTGGGGTGTGCTGGTGGAGTGAGGTGTGAGAGCTGGGGTGTGCTGGTGGAGTGAGGTGTGAGAGCAGGGGTGTGCTGGTGGAGTGAGGTGTGAGAGCAGGGGTGTGCTGGTGGAGTGAGGTGTGAGAGCAGGGGTGTGCTGGTGGAGTGAGGTGTGAGAGCAGGGGTGTGCTGGTGGAGTGAGGTGTGAGAGCAGGGGTGTGCTGGTGGAGTGAGGTGTGAGAGCAGGGGTGTGCTGGTGGAGTGAGGTGTGAGAGCAGGGGTGTGCTGGTGGAGTGAGGTGTGAGAGCAGGGGTGTGCTGGTGGAGTGAGGTGTGAGAGCAGGGGTGTGCTGGTGGAGTGAGGTGTGAGAGCAGGGGTGTGCTGGTGGAGTGAGGTGTGAGAGCAGGGGTGTGCTGGTGGAGTGAGGTGTGAGAGCAGGGGTGTGCTGGTGGAGTGAGGTGTGAGAGCAGGGGTGTGCTGGTGGAGTGAGGTGTGAGAGCAGGGGTGTGCTGGTGGAGTGAGGTGTGAGAGCAGGGGTGTGCTGGTGGAGTGAGGTGTGAGAGCAGGGGTGTGCTGGTGGAGTGAGGTGTGAGAGCAGGGGTGTGCTGGTGGAGTGAGGTGTGAGAGCAGGGGTGTGCTGGTGGAGTGAGGTGTGAGAGCAGGGGTGTGCTGGTGGAGTGAGGTGTGAGAGCAGGGGTGTGCTGGTGGAGTGAGGTGTGAGAGCAGGGGTGTGCTGGTGGAGTGAGGTGTGAGAGCAGGGGTGTGCTGGTGGAGTGAGGTGTGAGAGCAGGGGTGTGCTGGTGGAGTGAGGTGTGAGAGCAGGGGTGTGCTGGTGGAGTGAGGTGTGAGAGCAGGGGTGTGCTGGTGGAGTGAGGTGTGAGAGCAGGGGTGTGCTGGTGGAGTGAGGTGTGAGAGCAGGGGTGTGATGGTGGAGTGAGGTGTGAGA
>NC_091311.1:31496700-31521700 GCF_038502225.1 Cherax quadricarinatus | reverse complement strand
GTCACTCTACCTTGGTAGGAAACGGCCGATGTGCTTCAAAAAATATTCTAGGATTGTAAGTAGTGGCTAAGAATAACAACACTGGTCGATGGGGCGCAGCTTCAGCGTTGCTTCGTTTGCCGATGACAGTTTTATGGTACTAGGAGTGCCTGCCTTTATTTACGCTACCTTGGAACCCTTCTTCGCCACACATACCATTAGTTATACTTTTATGGTGCTACCCCAAACTCACTCTCTAACTAATAAGGAAACCCTCACAAGTCTCATAAGGAAGTCGTAATGAAAGATGATTTTATATTTTTGCCAAGAGGGGCAAAGTATACCTTCGCATACCACGGACAATATTGGGCAATCACTTATTCTTTAGGTAAGCATACTTATATAACGACAATGATGCGAGAGCATCACTCAATTTGCGAGTGAACTTACAGTTACAAAGAAAT
Source organism: Cherax quadricarinatus (assembly GCF_038502225.1). Lineage (NCBI taxonomy): Eukaryota > Metazoa > Arthropoda > Malacostraca > Decapoda > Parastacidae > Cherax > Cherax quadricarinatus. Next base: position 31,521,257 of record NC_091311.1, on the reverse strand, counting down.
TATTTAGCAGTGATAATTATGAGTGAATATACCATTACAAAAATGGTACTGGACAATACTGCTCATACGGCGACTGAATGTACTTCCATATAAATAGTATGTATGAGCTGTAATAGTTAACTCCTTATTGGATATATCAGTTGCATTCTGTTAAAATCGTCTCCAAAAATTTTAGGGACGAAAATGTTAGTAATGATACTAATTACACCACTAATATTCACATTAATAGATATAAACATATCAATACAAATATATATTTGAAAACAGAAATCATGATGATTCGACGTATAAATTACAAAGGTGCTCTCAGCACGATGATCAATAAATATTTTTCAGGAGGCATGAACCATTGAGCCCTGACGACCGTATATGGATCATCTAGGCTTTGATGATTGCTCACACATGTACAAACTTATATTGAAAGTACTGGACCATAATATGCCTTTTTTCTAACTTGTTTGACATGCACAGCCACGACCTAGGTGGCTTGACCCAGCGCATGCGCATAGAACTCGGGAATGAAAACAAATCAGCCGACGCTATTCGGCACTTTTGAAGTGCAAATTTTTATTTCCACCAGGAGAAGTGCTCCGGATGCTTCCTGGATCCTATGAGGCTTCATGAAATTTTGTTTTAAGGTTAGGTTGAGGTAAAGTTCGTTAGGAAACAGGACAAATGTTTCTTGATTAGGGTCTTTATGTTTCCTTAGAAAAGTCGGGGGCTAGACCATTATTAACCATAACATTTTGTAAACATGTTATGATTATACGTGAGAGAGAGAGGGAGAACTTAAGATAAAGGCTGCATCAAGGAAAAAAATTAAGGTTTTCATGAGGCCTTCCATCACACTAAGTCAATTAGATATCCTTAAACATTCCACTAAAGGTTCAGTAGCCACGGGAGTTTCAAATATTCAGTAAAACATAGCTTGAGTTACTAACTCTTGCAGGATAATCATTTTTCAGGAGGCATGGCCATGGACCCGGCCGCGGGGGGCGCTGACCCGCGGAAGTCCCTCCAGTTAGACCTATCAGATACTCAAGAGGAAAATGAACTAAAAGAAAAATATCACGATGAGAAAAAATGCATAATTATACGTACTTGCACAAAAATGAGTATGTATATATATATATATATATATACATATATATATATATATATATATATATATATATATATATATATATATATATATCTATATATATATTATTATTATTATTATTATTATTATTATTATTATTATTATTATTATTATTATTATTATTATTATTATTATTATTATTATTATTATTATTATTATTATTATCACACTGGCCGATTCCCACCAAGGCAGGGTGGCCCGAAAAAGAAAAACTTTCACCATCATTCACTCCATCACTGTCTTGCCAGAAGGGTACTTTACACTACAGTTTTTAAACTGCAACATTAACACCCCTCCTTCAGAGTGCAGGTACTGTACATATATATATATATATATATATATATATATATATATATATATATATATATATATATATATATATATATATATATATATTAGTGTCTGCTAACTAAACAATTTTACCTAATCGGCACTACAAACACACACAAAGGAAAAATGACAAACCACTGGGCCCAGGGACAACAAGCAGTGAAGAGGTTGAAGAAAGGAATGCTGCAATGGAGGCAAATAAATCGAATCAAGGGACACATAGGGATATGCAGTGGGAGAATGAAAGGGAGAGATCAGTCTTTGTTTATGGGCTCCAGGAAGTTGAAGGGGAAACTTAGAAAGGAAGAAGACAAAGGGAGAAAAAGGCGATTGAAAGCATCATAAAAGCAATGGGAGAAGATGACATGATGCAGCTGGCAAATTTTATGAGAATAGGGGGGTTTGCAAGATGAAGAGTCTGGCCAGTCAAAGTAATTTTCGAAACAGGATCTTGCAGGAGAAAGCAAGTCTAAGGGGCATGTCGGCATAATGGAGGGTGCATCTCGACCGTGACTGAACACGAGAAGAAAGGAAGAAACTGAAAGAGAGGGTACTAAGATGAAAAGAGGAAAAAGAGGTGAAGATGGAGATGGTCAGGAGAACCCAGACTCAGGAGGAAGTTCAAATACAACCTCCCTCAAAACCACCTACAGAAGTCCCCCAACCAGGACAACCCCAATGCAACCAAACATTCCAACCCAAAACCCACATGCCATATCCAGTGCCACCACCCACCTCATTACAAACTCCACCCCCACACCAACCACCCATAGTTCCTCATCAGGTCTCCCGCTTCCCCCAACCCCAACGTACCCCCCAGACTAGAGTTTTAGAAAAGAAGTTGAATGTTTCGTATACAAATGCAGATGGAAAAACAAATGAGAGGAGTGGCATGAAGGAATCAAGGAGACATCCCCAGGTATAATAACACTCACAGAAACGAAACTCACCAGGATAACATGCAATCTTTCCACCCGGATATCAAATCCTCAGGAAAGATAGAGGTGGAGGAGGAGTTGCACTGCTGATTAAAAACCAGTGGGGATTTGAGGAAATGGAAGGAATGGATGGAATGGGCGAAAGGGACTTCAAAGTAGGAACAATCCAGTCTGAGGGCCATAAGGTGGTAATTGCAGTAATGTACAACCCACCATAGAATTGTAGAAGGCAAAGAGAAGAATACGACGAGACCAAGAGAGTAATGATAGACACACTAGCCGAGGTGGCCAGAAGAGCTCACATGGGGAGAGCAAAGTTTCTTGTTACGGGTGAATTCAATCACAAGGAGATTAACTGGGAAAACGTGGAACCCCATGGGGGGTCCCGAGACATGGAGAGCCAAGATAATGGATGTGGTACTGGAAAACTTCATCCATCAACATGTTAGAGATACTACCAGAGAGAGAGGTGAGGACGATCCAGCAAGACTGGACCTAGTATTCACCTTGAGTAGTTCAGCCATCGAGGATGTCACGTACGAAAGGCCCCTTGGAGCTAGTGATCATGTGGTTCTGTGCTCTGATTACATAGTTGAGCTACAAGTGGAGAGGGTAGCAGGAATAGGACAGGAAAAGCCAAACTACAAAAAAGGGGACTACACAGGCATGAGGAACTTTCTACAGAATGTTGAATGGGAAAGAGAATTGACAGGAAAACAAATAAAAGAAATGAAGGACTATGGGACAACAAACTGCTTGGAGGCAGAGTAGAGGTTTGTTCCCAATGGAAACAGAAATAAGGGGAAAACCATAACGAGTCCTTGGTTGTCCCAAAGGTGTAGTGAGGCAAAAACTAAGTACACTAGAGAAAGGAAAAAGTACAGAAGACACAGGACCAAAGAAAATAGATTAGTGGAAGAGCCAGAAACAATTATGCACAGATAAGAAGGGAGGCTCAGCGACAATACGAAAAAGACATGGCATCGAAAGTCAAATCTGACCCAAAGCTGTTGTATAGCCACATCAGGAGGACAACAGTCAAAAACCAGGTAATCAGTCTGAGGAAGGGAGGTGGAGAGTTCACAAGAAACGACCAAAAGGTATGTGAGGAGCTCAACATGAGATTTAAAGAAGTATTCACTGTGGAGGCAGGAAGGATTCCAGGAATTCAGAATAGGGAGGTACACCAACAAATGCTGGATGAAATGCACACAACCGAGGAGGAGGTGAAGAAGCTATGTGAACTTGATACCTCAAAGGCGGTGGGACCAGACATCTCTCCGTGGGTCATTAGAGAGGGAGAAGAGATGCTGTGTGTGGCACTAACAAACATCTTCAACACATCCATTGAAACTGGGCAACTCCCTGAGGTATGGAAGATGGCAAATGTATAGTATACAAAGTCATGGAGAAGAGCATCAGGAGGAGAGTGGTGGAGCACCTAGAAAGACACAGGCTTATAAACGACAACCAGCACGGTTTCAGTGAAGGAAAATCTTGTGTCAAAAACCTACTGGAGTTTTATGACAAGGTAACAGAAGTACGACACGAGAGAGAGTGAGGTGGATAGACTGCATTTTCTTGGACTCAAAAAGGCTTAATTAATGCAAAAGCTAGAGGACTGGGCACACATAACAGGAAAGGCACTGCAATGGATCAGAGAATATCTGACAGAGAGGCAACAACGAGTCATGGTACGTGATGAGGTGTCAGAGTGGGCGTCTGTGACGAGCGAGGTTCCACAGGGGTCAATCCTAGGACCTATGCTGTTTCTGGTATGTGTGACATACCAGAAACATAATGGAAGGGATAGACTCAGAAGTGTCCCTGTTTGCAGATGATGTGAAGTTAACGAGAAGAATTAAATCGGTCGAGGATCAGGCAGGACTACAAAGAGACATGAACAGGCTATAAGCCTGGTCCAGCAACTGGCTCCTTGAATTTAACCCTGCCAAATGCGAAGTCATGAAGATTGGGAAAGGGCAAGGAAGGCTATAGACAGAGTGTAGTCTAGGTGGCCAAAGGCTGCAAACCTCACTCAAGAAAAAAGATCTTGGGGTGAGTATAATACCGAGCACATCTCCTGAGGCGCACATCAATCAGATAACTGCTGCAGCATACGGGCGTCTGGCAAACCTGAGAATAGCATTCCGATACCCCAGTAAGGAATCGTTCAAGACTCTGTACACCGTGTACGAGAGGCCCATATTGGAGTATGCAGCACCAGTTTGGAATCCACACTTGCTCAAGCACGTCAAGAAATTAGAGAAAGTGCAAAAGTTTGCAACAAGACTAGTCCCAGAGCTAAGGGGATATTCCTACTAAGAAAGGCTAAGAGAAATCGACCTGACGACACTGGAGGAGAGGAGGGTCAGATCAAACTTGATAACGACATATAAAATACTGTGAGGAATTGACAAGGTGGACAAAGACATGATGTTCCAGAGACGGGACACAGCAACAAGGGGTCGCAATTGGAAGTTGAAGACTCCTATGAGCCAAACGGATGTTAGGAAGAATTTCTTCAGTCATGGAGTTGCCAGGAAGCGATATTAAGCAACTCACACCACACTGATGCTAAGCAACTCATACCTCACTGATGCTAAGCAACACACACCTCACTGATCCTAAGCAACTCACACCTCACTGATGCTAAGCAACTCACACCTCACTGATGCTAAGCAACTCACACCTCACTGATGCTAAGCAACTCACACCTCACTGATGCTAAGCAACTCACACCTCACTGACGCTAAGCAACTCACACCTCACTGATGCTAAGCAACGCACACCTCACTGATGCTAAGCAACTCACACCTCACTGATGCTAAGCAACTCACACCTCACTGATGCTAAGACACTCACACCTCACTGATGCTAAGCAACTCACACCTCACTGATGCTAAGCAACTCACACCTCACTGATGCTAAGCAACTCGTACCTCACTGATGCTAAGCAACACACACCTCACTGATACTAAGAAACTCATACCTCACTGATGCTAAGCAACTCGTACTTCACTGATGCTAAGCAACTCGTACCTCACTGATGCTAAGAAACACACACCTCACTGATGCTAAGCAACACGCACCTCACTGATACTAAGCAACACACACCTCACTGATACTAAGCAACACACACCTCACTGATGCTAAGCAACACACACCTCACTGATGCTAAGCAACACATACCTCACTGATGCTAAGCAACACATACCTCACTGATGCTAAGCAACACACACCTCGCTGATGCTAAGCAACACACACCTCACTGATGCTAAGCAACTCACACCTCACTGATGCTAAGCAACGCACACCTCACTGATGCTAAGCAACTCACACCTCACTGATGCTAAGCAACTCACACCTCACTGATGCTAAGCAACTCACACCTCACTGATGCTAAGCAACTCACACCTCACTGATGCTAAGCAACTCACACCTCACAGATGCTAAGCAACTCACACCTCACTGATGCTAAGCAACTCGTACCTCACTGATGCTAAGCAACACACACCTCACTGATAATAAGAAACTCATACCTCACTGATGCTAAGCAACTCGTACTTCACTGATGCTAAGCAACTCGTACCTCACTGATGCTAATCAACACACACCTCACTGATGCTAAGCAACACGCACCTCACTGATACTAAGCAACACACACCTCACTGATGCTAAGCAACACACACCTCACTGATGCTAAGCAACACATACCTCACTGATGCTAAGCAACACACACCTCGCTGATGCTAAGCAACACACACCTCACTGATGCTAAGCAACACACACCCCACTGATGCTTATCAACTCAAACCTCACTGATGCTAAGCAACACACACCTCACTAATGCTAAGCAACACACACCTCACTGATGCTAAGCAACAAACACCTCACTGATGCTAAGCAACTCACACCTCACTGATACTAAGCAACACACACCTAACTGACGCTAAGCAACACACACCTCACTGACGCTAAGCAACACACACCCCACTGATGCTTATCAACTCAAACCTCACTGATACTAAGCAACACACACCTCACTGATACTAAGCAACACACACCTCACTGATACTAAGCAACACACACCTCACTGATACTAAGCAACACAAACCTCACTGACGCTAAGCAACACACAGTTCGCTGATGCTAAGCAACTCACACCTCGCTGATGCTAAGCAACTCACACCTCGCTTATGCCAAGCAACTCACACCTCGCTTATGCCAAGCAACTCACACCTCACTGATACTAATCAACACACACCTCACTGACGCTAAGCAACACACAGCTCGCTGATGCTAAGCAACACACAGCTCGCTGATGCCAAGCAACTCACACCTCGCTGATGCTAAGCAACTTACACCTCACTGACGCTAAGCAACACACACCTCGCTGATGCTAAGCAACACACACCTCACTGATACTAAGCAAAACACACCTCACTGACGCTAAGCAACACACACCTCACTGATGCTAAGCAACACACACCTCGCTGATGCTAAGCAACACACACCTCACTGATACTAAGCAAAACACACCTCACTGACGCTAAGCAACACACACCTCACTGACGCTAAGCAACACACACCTCACTGATGCTAAGCAACACACACCTCACTGATGCTAAGCAACACACACCTCACTGATGCTAAGCAACACACACCTCACTGATACTAAGCAACACACACCTCACTGATACTAAGCAACACACACCTCACTGATACTAAGCGACACACACCTCACTGATGCTAAGCAACACACACCTCACTGTTGCTAAGCAGCTCACACCTCGCTGATGCTTATCAACTCAAACCTCACTGATACTAAGCAACACACACCTCGCTGATACTAAGCAACACACACCTCACTGACGCTAAGCAACACACACCTCGCTGATACTAAGCAACACACACCTCACTGACGCTAAGCAACACACACCTCGCTGATGCTAAGCAACACACACCTCGCTTATACTAAGCAACACACACCTCACTGACGCTAAGCAACACACACCTCGCTGATGCTAAGCAACACACACCTCGCTGATGCTAAGCAACACACACCTCGCTGATGCTAAGCAACTCAAACCTCACTGATGCTAAGCAACACACACCTCGCTGATGCTAAGCAACTCAAACCTCGCTGATGCTAAGCAACACACACCTCGCTGATGCTAAGCAACACACACCTCGCTGATGCTAAGCAACTCAAACCTCACTGATGCTAAGCAACACACACCTCACTGATGCTAAGCAACACACACCTCGCTGATGCTAAGCAACTCAAACCTCGCTGATGCTAAGCCGCACACACCTCGCTGATGCTAAGCAACACACACCTCACTGATGCTAAGCAACTCAAACCTCGCTGATGCTAAGCCGCACACACCTCGCTGATGCTAAGCAACACACACCTCACTGATGCTTATCAACTCAAACCTCGCTGATGCTAAGCCGCACACACCTCGCCGATGCTAAGCAACACACACCTCACTGATGCTAAGCAACTCAAACCTCGCTGATGCTAAGCCGCACACACCTCGCTGATGCTAAGCAACACACACCTCACTGATGCTAAGCAACTCAAACTTCGCTGATGCTAAGCCGCACACACCTCACTGATGCTAAGCAACACATACCTCACTGATGCTAAGCAACTCACACCTCGCTGATGCTTATCAACTCAAACCTCACTGATGCTAAGCAACTCACACCTCGCTGATGCTTATCAACTCAAACCTCACTGATGCTAAGCAACACACACCTCACTGATGCTAAGCAACACGCACCTCACTGATGCTAAGCAACTCACACCTCGCTGATGCTTATCAACTCAAACCTCACTGATGCTAAGCAGCACACATCTCGCTGATACTAAGCAACACACATCTCGCTGATACTAAGCAACACACATCTCGCTGATACTAAGAAACACACACCTCACTGATGCTAAGCAATACACACCTCACTGATGCTAAGCAACACGCACCTCGCTGATGCTAAGCAACACACACCTCACTGATGCTAAGCAACACACACCTCGCTGATGCTAAGCAACACACACCTCGCTGATGCTAAGCAACATACACCTCGGTGATGCTAAGCAACACACACCTCGCTGATGCTAAGCAACACACACCTCGCTGATGCTCATCAACTCAAACCTCACTGATGCTAAGCAGCACACACCTCACTGATGCTAAGCAACACACACCTCACTGACGCTAAGCAACACACACCTCACTGATACTAAGCAACACACACCTCACTGACGCTAAGCAACACACGTCTCACTGACGCTAAGCAACACACGTCTCACTGATGCTAAGCAACACACACCTCACTGATGCTAAGCAACACACACCTCACTGATCCTAAGCAACACACACCTCACTGATGCTAAGTAACACACACCTCACTGATGCTAAGCAACACACACCTCACTGATGCTAAGTAACACACACCTCACTGATCCTAAGCAACACACACCTCACTTATCCTAAGCAACACACACCTCACTGACGCTAAGCAACACACACCTCACTGACGCTAAGCAACACACACCTCACTGATGCTAAGCAACACACACCTCACTGATGCTAAGCAACACGCACCTCACTGATGCTAAGCAACTCACACCTCGCTGATGCTAAGCAACTCAAACCTCACTGATGCTAAGCAACACACACCTCACTGATGCTAAGCAACACACGCCTCACTGATCCTAAGCAACGCACACCTCACTGATGCTAAGCAACACACACCTCACTGATGCTAAGTAACACACACCTCACTGATGCTAAGCAACACACACCTCACTGATGCTAAGTAACACACACCTCACTGATCCTAAGCAACACACACCTCACTGATCCTAAGCAACACACACCTCACTGACGCTAAGCAACACACACCTCACTGACGCTAAGCAACACACACCTCACTGATGCTAAGCAACACGCACCTCACTGATGCTAAGCAACTCACACCTCGCTGATGCTTATCAACTCAAACCTCACTGATGCTAAGCAGCACACATCTCGCTGATACTAAGCAACACACATGTCGCTGATACTAAGAAACACACACCTCACTGATGCTAAGCAACACACACCTCACTGATGCTAAGCAACACGCACCTCGCTGATGCTAAGCAACACACACCTCACTGATGCTAAGCAACACACACCTCGCTGATGCTAAGCAACACACACCTCGCTGATGCTAAGCAACACATACCTCGCTGATGCTAAGCAGCACACACCTCGCTGATGCTAAGCAACACACACCTCGCTGATGCTAAGCAACATACACCTCGCTGTTGCTAAGCAACACACACCTCGCTGATGCTAAGCAACACACACCTCGCTGATGCTAAGCAACATACACCTCGCTGTTGCTAAGCAACACACACCTCGCTGATGCTTATCAACTCAAACCTCACTGATGCTAAGCAGCACACACCTCACTGATGCTAAGCAGCACACACCTCACTGATGCTAAGCAACACACACCTCACTGACGCTAAGCAACACACACCTCACTGATACTAAGCAACACACACCTCACTGATACTAAGCAACACACACCTCACTGATACTAAGCAACACACACCTCACTGATACTAAGCAACACACACCTTACTGATACTAAGCAACACACACCTCACTGACGCTAAGCAACACACGCCTCACTGATGCTAAGCAACACACACCTCACTGATGCTAAGCAACACACACCTCACTGATGCTAAGCAACACACACCTCACTGATGCTAAGCAACACACACCTCACTGATCCTAAGCAACACACACCTCACTGATGCTAAGCAACACACACCTCACTGATCCTAAGCAACACACACCTCACTGATCCTAAGCAACACACACCTCACTGACGCTAAGCAACACACACCTCACTGACGCTAAGCAACACACACCTCACTGATGCTAAGCAACACACACCTCACTGATGCTAAGCAACACACACCTCACTGATGCTAAGCAACACACACCTCGCTGATGCTAAGCAACACACACCTTACTGATGCTAAGCAACACACACCTCACTGATGCTAAGCAACACACACCTCGCTGATGCTAAGCAACACACACCTTACTGATGCTAAGCAACACACACCTCACTGATGCTAAGCAACACACACCTCGCTGATGCTAAGCAACACACACCTCACTGATGCTAAGCAACACACACCTCACTGATGCTAAGCAACACGCACCTCGCTGATGCTAAGCAACACACACCTCACTGATGCTAAGCAACACACACCTCACTGATGCTAAGCAACACGCACCTCGCTGATGCTAAGCAACACACACCTTACTGATGCTAAGCAACACACACCTCACTGATGCTAAGCAACACACACCTCGCTGATGCTAAGCAACACACACCTCACTGATGCTAAGCAACACACACCTCACTGATGCTAAGCAACACGCACCTCGCTGATGCTAAGCAACACACACCTCACTGATGCTAAGCAACACACACCTCGCTGATGCTAAGCAACACACACCTCGCTGATGCTAAGCAACACATACCTCGCTGATGCTAAGCAGCACACACCTCGCTGATGCTAAGCAACACACACCTCGCTGATGCTAAGCAACATACACCTCGCTGTTGCTAAGCAACACACACCTCGCTGATGCTAAGCAACACACACCTCGCTGATGCTAAGCAACATACACCTCGCTGTTGCTAAGCAACACACACCTCGCTGATGCTAAGCAACACACACCTCGCTGATGCTTATCAACTCAAACCTCACTGATGCTAAGCAGCACACACCTCACTGATGCTAAGCAGCACACACCTCACTGATGCTAAGCAACACACACCTCACTGACGCTAAGCAACACACACCTCACTGATACTAAGCAACACACACCTCACTGATACTAAGCAACACACACCTCACTGATACTAAGCAACACACACCTCACTGATACTAAGCAACACACACCTCACTGATACTAAGCAACACACACCTCACTGACGCTAAGCAACACACGCCTCACTGATGCTAAGCAACACACACCTCACTGATGCTAAGCAACACACACCTCACTGATGCTAAGCAACACACACCTCACTGATGCTAAGCAACACACACCTCACTGATCCTAAGCAACACACACCTCACTGATGCTAAGCAACACACACCTCACTGATCCTAAGCAACACACACCTCACTGATCCTAAGCAACACACACCTCACTGACGCTAAGCAACACACACCTCACTGACGCTAAGCAACACACACCTCACTGATGCTAAGCAACACACACCTCACTGATGCTAAGCAACACACACCTCGCTGATGCTAAGCAACACACACCTTACTGATGCTAAGCAACACACACCTCACTGATGCTAAGCAACACACACCTCGCTGATGCTAAGCAACACACACCTTACTGATGCTAAGCAACACACACCTCACTGATGCTAAGCAACACACACCTCGCTGATGCTAAGCAACACACACCTCACTGATGCTAAGCAACACACACCTCACTGATGCTAAGCAACACACACCTCGCTGATGCTAAGCCGCACACACCTCGCTGATGCTAAGCAACACACACCTCACTGATGCTAAGCAACACACACCTCACTGATGCTAAGCAACACACACCTTACTGATGCTAAGCAACTCACGCCTCACTGATGCTAAGCAACTTACACCTAACTGATACTTAGCAACATAAGGTAAATTTAATGTGATCTAAGATAAGCTTGATAGGAATAAACTACATTATTATATTAATTTAGCAAAGTAAGAGTGTACCTCTTATCTAATTTAGTGCAAAATAAAAAACACCGCACAATATGTTATGTACTTACGTATGTATGTATGTATGTATGCATGTATGTGTATGTATGTATGTATGTATGTATGTATATACGTCTGTATGTACATATGTATGCATATATTTTGTATGTATGTATATATATGTGTATATATGTATGTCTGCATGTACATATGTCTGCATGTATGTATATATGATAAGCAGCACCAAGGCTCCGACAAAGATCTTTAATTTAAATCCAATTTCTTTATTCCCGTTTCGGATATTTCTGCATCCGTCATCAGAATTTAAAATGTATTACAATAAAGTTGAGGTACGACTTTAAAATGTTTAAAAGTCTGTCTTCAGTATTAGCTGAGTTACTCATCTTGAGTATTAACTGAGTTACTCATCTTGAGTATTAACTGAGTTACTCATCTTGAGTATTAACTGAGTTACTCATCTTGAGTATTAACTGAGTTACTCATCTTGAGTATTAACTGAGTTACTCATCTTGAGTATTAACTGAGTTACACATCTTGAGTATTAACTGAGTTACTCATCTTGAGTATTAACTGAGTTACTCATCTTGAGTATTAACTGAGTTACTCATCTTGAGTATTAACTGAGTTACTCATCTTGAGTATTAACTGAGTTACTCATCTTGAGTATTAACTGAGTTACTCATCTTGAGTATTAACTGAGTTACTCATCTTGAGTATTAACTGAGTTACTCATCTTGAGTATTAACTGAGTTACTCATCTTGAGTATTAACTGAGTTACTCATCTTGAGTATTAACTGAGTTACTCATCTTGAGTATTAACTGAGTTACTCATCTTGAGTATTAACTGAGTTACTCATCTTGAGTATTAACTGAGTTACTCATCTTGAGTATTAACTGAGTTACTCATCTTGAGTATTAACTGAGTTACTCATCTTGAGTATTAACTGAGTTACTCATCTTGAGTATTAACTGAGTTACTCATCTTGAGTATTAACTGAGTTACTCATCTTGAGTATTAACTGAGTTACTCATCTTGAGTATTAACTGAGTTACTCATCTTGAGTATTAACTGAGTTACTCATCTTGAGTATTAACTGAGTTACTCATCTTGAGTATTAACTGAGTTACTCATCTTGAGTATTAACTGAGTTACTCATCTTGAGTATTAACTGAGTTACTCATCTTGAGTATTAACTGAGTTACTCATCTTGAGTATTAACTGAGTTACTCATCTTGAGTATTAACTGAGTTACTCATCTTGAGTATTAACTGAGTTACTCATCTTGAGTATTAACTGAGTTACTCATCTTGAGTATTAACTGAGTTACTCATCTTGAGTATTAACTGAGTTACTCATCTTGAGTATTAACTGAGTTACTCATCTTGAGTATTAACTGAGTTACTCATCTTGAGTATTAACTGAGTTACTCATCTTGAGTATTAACTGAGTTACTCATCTTGAGTATTAACTGAGTTACTCATCTTGAGTATTAACTGAGTTACTCATCTTGAGTATTAACTGAGTTACTCATCTTGAGTATTAACTGAGTTACTCATCTTGAGTATTAACTGAGTTACTCATCTTGAGTATTAACTGAGTTACTCATCTTGAGTATTAACTGAGTTACTCATCTTGAGTATTAACTGAGTTACTCATCTTGAGTATTAACTGAGTTACTCATCTTGAGTATTAACTGAGTTACTCATCTTGAGTATTAACTGAGTTACTCATCTTGAGTATTAACTGAGTTACTCATCTTGAGTATTAACTGAGTTACTCATCTTGAGTATTAACTGAGTTACTCATCTTGAGTATTAACTGAGTTACTCATCTTCAGTATTAACTGATTTACTCATCTTCAGTATTAGCTGAGTTACTCATCTTCAGTATTAGCTGAGTTACTCATTCTATATAATTTAGGACAAACTTGAAAATCTTTGTGTAAAACATATTTCAGACATTATGCTATAAGTTTCAGAACCAAAATTTAGGTAGAAAAAATTGAACGTTAATACTATACAAGTAGTACAATAGTGCAACAATATAGGTTAAATTCTAGTTAAATTCTAATTAGAATATGAAATAAATGCCAGTTATCAGAAAATCAGCAGAAACGAGAGATATAAACAGGAGAAAGAAGTAACGAATAAGCAGAGAAGTCACTTCATCTTCCCACTGGTACCACTACACAGCAAGACGAACCGAAGTCTTGGCTAGTTCACAGAATTCCGCTTTCTGCTTCCTCACACCTGCCGCCGTCATGGGACCGCATCCCTTCCTCACACCTGCCTCCGTCATGGGACCGCATCCCTTCCTCACACCTGCCTCCGTCATGGGACCGCATCCCTTCCTCACACCTGCCTCCGTCATGGGACCGCATCCCTTCCTCACACCTGCCGCCGTCATGGGACCGCATCCCTTCCTCACACCTGCCTCCGTCATGGGACCGCATCCGTTCCTCACACCTGCCTCCGTCATGGGACCCCATCCCTTCCTCACACCTGCCGCCGTCATGGGACCGCATCCCTTCCTCACACCTGCCGCCGTCATGGGACCGCATCCCTTCCTCACACCTGCCGCCGTCATGGGACCGCATCCCTTCCTCACACCTGCCGCCGTCATGGGACCGCATCCCTTCCTCACACCTGCCGCCGTCATGGGACCGCATCCCTTCCTCACACCTGCCGCCGTCATGGGACCGCATCCCTTCCTCACACCTGCCTCCGTCATGGGACCGCATCCCTTCCTCACACCTGCCTCCGTCATGGGACCGCATCCCTTCCTCACACCTGCCGCCGTCATGGGACCGCATCCCTTCCTCACACCTGCCGCCGTCATGGGACCGCATCCCTTCCTCACACCTGCCTCCGTCATGGGACCGCATCCGTTCCTCACACCTGCCTCCGTCATGGGACACCATCCCTTCCTCACACCTGCCGCCGTCATGGGACCGCATCCCTTCCTCACACCTGCCTCCGTCATGGGACCGCATCCCTTCCTCACACCTGCCTCCGTCATGGGACCGCATCCCTTCCTCACACCTGCCTCCGTCATGGGACCCCATCCCCTCCTCACACCTGCCTCCGTCATGGGACCCCATCCCTTCCTCATGATGACGGATGGTTGTGCGAACCCGCTTACAACTCAGCAGCACAGCTCGGTATTGTGGCTTCACACAGAGCATGTTTACCCTGGGAAACAGGATCTAACATAGCAGAAATAATAAGTAGTGGTGATGTAAACCCAAGTGTAACAACTGCTGCAGCAGCACTCAAGGAGGCAATAGTAACTACTTAAGCAGCATCAACGGGAACAATAATACGGCAGCTGTAGGAAAATCAACAGCAGCAGAGCAGATCTAGAGCAAACGGCAAGAATCAACCAACAAGCATCAACAGTTGAAGCAACAGCAAAAGTGGAAGCATCAACAACTGTCGCAGAAGCTCCATCACAGGCATAAATAATAAAATTATTATTATTGTTACTCTTATTATTACCACCATATATGTGAAGCTCTCAATCCATGAATTTCCCTCAGAGAAAACAGTACTGGAAAATCAATCTTCTGTCTCTTAATGAGAGAGACACGCTGTATAAGTGTATTAACTTAATCCACGCCAGCAATAGAATCACCAACAATAGAAATGACAACAGAAAGAGCAGCAATAGAAATAACAGCGACAAATAACAGTAACAGAAATAACAGCAACAGAAATAACAGCAACAGAAATAACAGCAACAGAAATAACAGCAACAGAAATAACAGCAACAGAATTAACAGCAACAGAATTAACAGCAATAAAACAGCAATAGCAACAATAGCAACGACAGCAAGAACAATAGTGGCAATAGCAGAAGCAGCGGAACAGTTGTATGTGTCCGAGCCTCCTGAGTCAGCTACCTGCTTATTATCTACCTGCTCTTACTGTTAACTGTTATTCCAGTTTGTCTACATTTATTCAATGACTGTTAACGGGAATCCGGATCAACTGAGATCATTATGTATATTGTTATATATTAATATTATATAACCTATTATACATAATATTAAGTGTTAACTCAGCGTCCACCTGGAGGGTGCTCCAGGGGTCAACGCTCCCGTTGCCAGTCCTTGACCAGGACCCGGTGGATCAGGGCCTGATCAACCAGGCTGTTACTACTGGCCGCACGTTGTCTGTTAGTCCACAGCCCGGCTGATCGGGTGCTGACTTTAGATATCTGTCCAGCTTCCTCTTGAAGGCAGTCAGTGGTCTGCTGCTGAACAGTCATGGGCCCCGGACACTTATTGTGTTTTCTCATAGTATACTAATGACGCCCCTACTTTTAATTGAGGGTATGTTGCACCGTCTGCTCAGTCTTTTGGGAGCGATTTCTGTGTGCAGATTTGGGACCAGTCCTTCTAAGATTTTCCAGGTGTAGATTATGGTGCATATCTCTCTCCTGCGCTCCAGTGAGTACAGGTCAAGTAATTCCAGGCGTTCCCTGTAATTAAGGTGTTTGGCGGAACTTATATGTGCAGTAAAGGTTCTCTGTACATTCTTCAGATCTGCGATTTCACTTGCCTTGAATGGAGATGTTGGTGTACAGCAGTATTCCGTCCTAGAGAGAACAAATGATTTAAAAAGGATCTTCAATGGCTTGGCATTCCTTGTTCTGAACGTTCTCATTATCCATCCTGCCATTTTCCTCGCAGCTGTGATAGTGACACTGTTGTGATATTTGAAGGTGAGATCCTCTGACATTAACATTCCCAAGTCGTTCACACTACTCTTCCGCTCTATTGTGTGGTTAGAGTTTGTAGTATACTCAGTACTAGCTATTAATTCCTCCAGATTTCCATAACGGAGTAGTTGAAATTGTCTACATTGAACGTCACATAGCTATCCATTGCCCGTTGGAAAACTTGGTTTATATCTTCTTGGAGATTTACAGTGTCCTCAATGGATGACTGTTTCATGCAGATTCTAGTATCGTCTAGAAAGGATAACACTGTTGTATAGTTTACAACTCTGTCTGTCTAATATGAGGACGAGGAACAGGATGGGGGTGAGTACTGTGCCTTGTGGAACAGAACTTTTCACTGTAGTAGCCTCTGACTTAACTCTGTTTACCACTACTATTAATGTTGGATTGGTTAGAAAGTTGAAGATCCATCTACCCGCTTTGTCTTTTATCCCTTTAGCACGAATTTTGTGTGCTATTACACCATGATCGCACTTATCATTTTTGCAAAATCTGTGTATCCTACATCTGCATTCTGTTTCTCTTGCAGAGCATCCAAGATCATATAGTGGTCCAGTAGTTGCGAGAGGCAGGAGCTACCTGCTCTAAATCCATGCTGCTTTGGATTGTGCAATTGTTGGGAATCCAAGTGGTGTGCGATCATGCTTCTTAGACCTCTTTCAAAGATTTTTATGATGGTCGTTAGATCTATTGGTCTATAGTACTTGGCACTTACTTTGCTGCCACCTTTATGAAGTGTGGCTATATCCATTATTTGTAGCTCCCTCTGCATAGCATCCTTAAGACACGCAAAAAGGGGTTTCTTGGAGTTCTCCATGAACACAGAGTCCCACGAGTTTGGGGCTGGGGCTGAGTGCATGGGCATATTGTCAATGGCTTAAAATTCTTAAACTCCACTAGAGTTAGGGCTGTCGGAAATTTGAGGCTCACTCAACAGAGTCGTACTGAAACTTAAGTTCCATCTTGTCTGAGCTGGGGCCCGATACGAGATGTGATTTTTGCATTGTTTTTGGCATATGAAAAGAAATATTTTTGAATTTCCTTCGATATCCTCAATTGCTTTTAGCTCCTCCTGTCCTGTCCTGGATCCTGTTTGAAACATTTAACTTAAGTTCAATATTTTCCCCTTGCCTGGTCAGTGCTTCCTTTCGTATTTCAGGAAATCTAGACTCCTTGGCGAGATCAGCGACTCTTCGCGTGGGTCATTCAGCTTTCCACCAGGAGACTTGCTTGGTCTATCCCGTTACCTGGATCCCACCACAGCCTGGAACCTACCATCATCCATCCCAGCAACCCAGACCCAGCGCCACAACCGGCAGCCGTCCACGGTGCTCACCATAGCCCGGACCACACAATAGCATGGAGCCGTCTATAGACTACCCTGTCACCTGGACCCCACAACAGCCTAGAACCTCTCATGGCCCTCCCCGTTACCCAAACCCCGTAACCCGGGACCCGCCACCTCAGGAAGAAAAATATATACAGGACATTAAGCAAAAGTGAGTGTCAACATTCTCCGTTTGATGTATGAGCGACAGATGGCAGGGAGTCAGCGCGGACAAGCCAAACAAATCATGGCTGATGTGACAACGATAGTCCTCTGAATCCCACTGTATCTCAGCCTTAGTGGTCGCAATGGTTCGTCACCACCCAGCAGGCTTCACACAAGCGTTTTCCCCTGCCATGGGGACGAACTTTCCTCGCCCGAGCGATGACTTCAGGGATTTTCGCTAATGGACGGAGATTGAGCGCCCTGAAGGGTACGGGTGACAGAGAAAAATGACCACGACACTCGCGACAAGACAGAGTGCAAAGACAGGGAAGAGAAGGCAAGGCCGCCGCCACTCTACTCAATTTGCTTTATGTTTTCTTCAAGGAAGCTTGTGTTTCCCTGGTGTGGGACGACAATGGCCCCTTCTTCCTCCTTCTCCTCGTCTTCCTGCTCATCCTCCTCCTCCTCTTCCTCCTCCTCCAGAATTTATTTTCATAACACTGAAGTTTACCTCAGTTCACATGCTTTACAGTGTTATGTTAATGCCGGACGAGAATTAGCATACTGATGCCCTAGCCCGAGTGTTTGGGAAAAGTTAGTGTTCTTAAATCTTAAGGAATATTAACAAGAATTATCTAAATAAGCTCGCGGCAGCGACAGTGTAAAGGGTAAGAGAAGCGAGAGAGAGGATGGGGAGAGAAAGACACGGGAAGAGAGAGAGAGAGAGAGAGAGAGAGAGAGAGAGAGAGAGAGGAGAGAAGGAGGCTGGGAGGTATGGAGAGAGAGAGGCTGGAGGGAGGAGCGGAAAGAGCGAGAGAATGAAAGAGAGAGAGAACGCAATCAACGAAATGAAGTTAGTTGGCCAAGTGAAATCGCTGGCCTACATATGACTCCAACTTCATCCTGTTCACTGTTTATATATCTCGTAACAATAAAACGACTTTCAAAATAGATAATGTAGGTAACAGATCTTAGCTTATAAATAAAGTTAGGAACCATTAACCTAGCCTAGTAAAACCCCCGTGTAAATGAAAGAGAAAGAGAAAGAGAGAGAGAGAGAGAGAGAGAGAGAGAGAGAGAGAGAGAGGTGGAAGAAAGGCTGAGATGTGGAAAAGAATAATAGAGAGGAACATGCCTCTCTAATTCCCGACTCTAAAATCGACTGCTGGTCCCGGGTTCGATTC
This sequence comes from Cherax quadricarinatus, assembly GCF_038502225.1. Taxonomy (NCBI): domain Eukaryota; kingdom Metazoa; phylum Arthropoda; class Malacostraca; order Decapoda; family Parastacidae; genus Cherax; species Cherax quadricarinatus. The sequence goes on along the minus strand of NC_091311.1, from coordinate 31,501,601 downwards.
ACTACACAGAGGAACATTTGGACAAGCTTCCGTGAACCCTTGCTGCCCCCGCCACCGAACGGTAAAAGTGAGTATCTGTGTGTCATCACCAGTTTGTTGTAGGTCGCATCCAGGAAAAAAATAGTAATAATGGTAGAATTGTCGAAAATGTTAGGTAAAAGAACACGTGTAGAACTAATGTGATACTTTACTGAGGCAACGTTTCGCTCTTCAGGAGCTTTGTTAAGCCGTACTCAAAGGGAGAAAAAATACTATAGAAAATACCAGACCTGCTGGAATGTCACATCCTGTGTTAGTAAATACTCGGTTCCTATGTGAGGGGAAGTTTCTCAGAGTGTAGTAGCGTGGGTGGCACCCGCCAGTGTCCCTCTCTCTCACATAGCGTGGGTGGCACCCGCCAGTGTCCCTCTCTCTCACATAGCGTGGGTGGCACCCGCCAGTGTCTCACATAGCGTGGGTGGCACCCGCCAGTGTCCCTCTCTCTCACATAGCGTGGGTGGCACCCGCCAGTGTCCCTCTCTCTCACATAGCGTGGGTGGCACCCGCCAGTGTCTCACATAGCGTGGGTGGCACACGCCAGTCTCTCTCTCACATAGCGTGGGTGGCACCCGTCAGTGTCCCCCTCTCTCACATAGCGTGGGTGGCACCCGCCAGTGTCTCTCTCTCGCATAGCGTGGGTGGCACCCGCCAGTGTCTCTCTCGCATAGCGTGGGTGGCACCCGCCAGTCTCTCTCTCGCATAGCGTGGGTGGCACCCGCCAGTGTCTCTCTCACATAGCGTGGGTGGCACCCGCCAGTGTGTCTCACATAGCGTGGGTGGCATCCGCCAGTGTCTCACATAGCGTGGGTGGCACCTGCCAGTGTCTCTCTCACATAGCGTGGGTGGCACCCGCCAGTGTCTCTCTCACATAGCGTGGGTGGCACCCGCCAGTGTCTCTCTCACATAGCGTGGGTGGCACCCGCCAGTGTCTCTCACATAGCGTGGGTGGCACCCGCCAGTGTCTCTCTCACATAGCGTGGGTGGCACCCGCCAGTGTCTCACATAGCGTGGGTGGCACCTGCCAGTGTCTCTCTCACATAGCGTGGGTGGCACCCGCCAGTGTCTCTCACATAGCGTGGGTGGCACCCGCCAATGTCTCTCCCAAATAGCGTGGGTGGCACCCGCCAGTGTCTCTCTCACATAGCGTGGGTGGCACCTGCCAGTGTCTCTCTCACATAGCGTGGGTGGCACCCGCCAGTGTCTCTCACATAGCGTCGGTGGCACCCGCCAGTGTCTCTCTCACACATAGCGTGGGTGGCATCCGCCAGTGTCTCTCTCTCTCACATAGCGTGGGTGGCACCCGCCAGTGTCTCTCTCACATAGCGTAGGTGGCACCCGCCAGTGTCTCTCACATAGTGTGGGTGGCACCCGACAGTGTCTCTCTCACATAGCGTGGGTGGCACCTGCCAATGTGTCTCTCACATAGCGTGGGTGGCATCCGCCAGTGTCTTTCTCACATAGCGTGGGTGGCACCCGCCAGTCTCTCTCACATAGCTTGGGTGGCAGCCGCCAGTGTCTCACATAGCGTGGGTGGCACCTGCCAGTGTCTCTCTCACATAGCGTGGGTGGCACCCGCCAGTGTCTCTCTCACATAGCGTGGGTGGCACCCGCCAGTGTCTCTGTCACATAGCGTGGGTGGCACCCGCCAGTGTCTCTCGCACATAGGGTGGGTGGCACCCGCCAGTGTCTCTCACATAGCGTGGGTGGCACCCGCCAGTGTCTCTCTCTCTCAAATAGCGTGGGTGGCACCCGCTAGTGTCTCTCTCACATAGCGTGGGTGGCACCCGCCAGTGTCTCTCTCACATTGCGTGGGTGGCACCCGCCAGTGTCTCTCACATAGTGTGGGTGGCACCCGACAGTGTCTCTCACATAGCGTGGGTGGCACCTGCCAATGTGTCTCTCACATAGCGTGGGTGGCACCCGCCAATGTCTCTCTCAAATAGCGTGGGTGGCACCCGCCAGTGTCTCTCTCACATAGCGTGGGTGGCACCCGCCAGTCTCTCTCAGATAGCGTGGGTGGCACCCGCCAGTGTGTCTCTCACAGTGTGGGTGGCACCCGCCAGTGTCTCTCTCTCTCTCACTCACATAGCGTGGGTAGCACCCGCCAGTGTCTCTCTCTCTCACATAGCGTGGGTAGCACCCGCCAGTGTCTCTCTCTCTCACATAGCGTGTGTGGCACCCGCCAGTGTCTCTCTCTCTCACATAACGTGGGTGGCACCGCCAGTGTGTCTCTCACATAGCGTGGGTGGCACCCGCCAGTCTCTCTCTCAAATAGCGTGGGTGGCACCCGCCAGTGTCTTTTTCACATAGCGTGGGTGGCACCCGCCAGTATCTCTCACATAGCGTGGGTGGCACCCGCCAGTGTCTCTCACATAGCGTGGGTGGCACCCACCAGTGTCTCTCACATAGTGTGGGTGGCACCAGTCACCCATGCTACTATACTCTGAAAAAATTTCCCTCATTTCTCCTGTTGCTGTCTTTACAATATTGCTCAGTTTCTGATGATGTACTTAGAAGTGTGAAAGTACTTGAGCTTAAGATTTCCACCCAGCCATGGCTTGTCTTGCATTGTTAACATCGCCTGTATTACACACACACACACACACACACACACACACACACACACTCACTCACTCATATATATCAACAACACTGCACTAGCCAAGGAGTCGAACCCATGCTGTTTTGGGCCGCCTCATGGTGAGAGAAAATGCATGACGCTTTAGACCACTAGACTACACAATCCTTAACAATGGTGCATCTAGCCAAGCTAGGTGTTGTACTCACCATCGAAGGACATATGGCGGTGTGGACGGAACAAGTGGTATTGATCAATAATAACACTGCACTATTGATCAATACCACTTGTTCCGTGGGTACAATAATATAATATACTGCTTGTTGAGCTAGTACATAAACAGAGAGTAGAATGAAATTCACTCAGAGGCGTCCACACCACCGTATGTCCTTCGATGGTGGGTACAACATCTATCTTGGCTGGATGTACCATTGTTAAGGATTGTGTAGTCTAGTGGTCTAAAGCGTCATGCGTTTTCTTTCACCATGAGGCGGGCCAAAACAGCATGGGTTCGACTCCTTGGCTAGTGGAGTGTTGTTATTGATCAATACCACTTGTTCTGTGGGTACAATGATATATATACACACACACACACACATATATATATATATATATATATATATATATATATATATATATATATATATATATATATAAAATTGTGTGTGTGTGTAATCAACTACATTTCTATTTTTCCAATCATGTATGTATGTCTGCAGAGACTGGCTACCGCAATATATATATATATATATATATATATATATATATATATATATATATATATATATATATATATATATATATATATATATATATATATATATATATATATATATACAGTATCTCTTATCTGATGTTCTCCCTGCACGCATGCCTCTGAACTTTCCACCACCAATTGCAGTGATGCCTCTGAAGCTCATCAACGTAGAAGGTCCTCCAGACAGCCCAAATATATCTATGGCAATCGGTGGTGTGTAAGGTGTCAGATGAGTATCTTGCCGTGTCTCGTTCGTTCTCTGTCCTCAACCCTAATGAACTAATTAGATGATCTCTAACTAATCTGGAGTGGTGGCACTCTTGAAGGCTCAGGGATGCTCTCACTACCGCTGCTCCCAAGAACAACTCTCTCGTGTAATCGAGCGATCGGTTTTTAAGAACTGATTTTTTGTGAATGGTAAATGAAGTGAATTTCTGTGGTCGAGACATTTCTTAACTAGTTATGACTATGCAGTGTATACGCGACAGTTACTTTTCATGTTATCTACTGTTTTACAGTTAATTTTACAAGTGAGAACCACGGGATTTACATCACCCTAAGAAGACTAAATCCGAATTCTAAGGTTATTACCAAAATTGCTGCAACTAAGCTAAGAACAACTAAGTTGTATGCATGTGGCAGTATGTGAGAAGAAGCAAAGTCCTTCGATCATACTTTCATTTGATAACATCACTACTGCTCTGTTGTGTACTCACCGAGTCGTATGAGAGCTGTGTTTAATAACGTGTACAGTAATTAGCTCCTGGCTCCGCCACTCAAACTATGTTATTAGTTTCTAATATCGCTAACCCTTTCATACCTTCTCTCGAAACTATGTATTAGTTTGCCTCTTCCACCTCCCCCATCTAGCTCATTCCACTTATTTACCACCCTGAGACTTTAAAAGCATTTCCTAACATCCTTGTGTACCTTTGTATATCACAAAAGATTATTAAGCCTCCTGAAAGAAATTCTGAGGCTAGATAACTGGCGAAATGTTGGGAATAATGTTCACTCCAAGATCTTTCTCCTTTGGAAATTGTAGTTTCTTGTTTCTTCAGCAGTATTTCGTCTCTGGTTGTCTTTGCCAGTCCCCAACTTTCATAACCTTACATGTAGCTGAGTTGAACTTCAGTAACTACAGGTTTGACCACATTTGTCTTTTTATCACTTAAGTCATCGGCAAACATTCATATATGTGATTCAAGCCTCTCTGTCTCCTCCTTTACATACTATATTAAGAATGGTAATGGTCCTGGGAAACCCGGTTTGTTACGCATACCAGTCCTGATATGGCTGCCTTTACCATCACCCTCTGTGTTCTATTCGTTAGGTACTCCTTTATTCACTGTAACACTTTATCTTGTACTCCTGCTTGTTCCTCTAATTTATGCATCAATCTCAGGTGGGCTAGTGTCAAATGTTTGTCTGTTTGTGTGTGTGTGTGTGTGTGTGTGTGTACTCACCTATTTGTATTCACCTATTTGTGGTTGCAGGGTTCGATTCACAGCTCCTGGACCCGCCTCT
>NC_091311.1:31489200-31491700 GCF_038502225.1 Cherax quadricarinatus | reverse complement strand
GCACAGATGTCCTTGCTGACTTCAAATCAGGATTTTCCAACTTGACTTCCTTGTATCTATTGAAATGTTTCACATTTACAATACATAAATTACAATCTTCATGGGTGCTTTTCGGCTCTCTCCACACCATAGGCACACCCAAGTCTAAGCTTTCATATGCCTATTTTTCCACTCTTGTAAACATTCTTCACAGGTTTTGCAAACAATTTGGGGAGCCCAAGACTTGTCTTGTTCTCCAGTCACTCCTGAAAATTAAGCAAGATAAGTTTGTTTTACAAACAAAATGTTACGTTTTTTCTTTGTTTTTGCAAAGAACATTTGCCACAAATGTAGCAAATGCATTGGGATTGTTTAAGCAGACTCTTCGTGAAGAACTAATGTTTATCTTGAAAAAATAACGAAATATGGGTTACAATATTGTCACGTCGTCGTTGTTGATACAACTCCTTTCATTAAATATTAACCATTTAAAAATAAAATTCTAATCTTTATGAAAACTGTCTATATATACATATTGTCACTACATATTCATGCGTTATGAAAAATCTACTGCCATTTTCGAATTAAGCAACCCCAAAATACCTTCAAATATCTTTGGCAAAGAATATTTTGTTGTTGACCAGCGTTATAAGCAGATTTAGTAAGGCTTAAACTTCAGATTCTGTTATTTTTATCTCTTCTTGTGTCTTTGGCTTCGATTTATGCCATATGTTCCCAATCTCTTCGCCTCCTCTCTCTCTCTCTCTCTCTCTCTCTCTCTCTCTCTCTCTCTCTCTCTCTCTCTCTCTCTCTCTCTCTCTCTCTCTCTCTCTCTCTCTCTCTCTCTCTCTCTCAGCATTATCGATTTTTCTGGGTGTCATGTAAATCGTGATCATGTCTACCCTGATTCACCTCTCCTCTAGTGATGTAACGTTTACTAGTTTTAGCCTGTAACTAATCTCAAAAGAAATATCTGACCTGTCTCTCTAGTTTTTGGACATATTTGTTAAAGTTAGGACTCCATGTTGGTGATGCGTACTCTCGTGTAGGTCTCATATATGTCCTACACAAGGACTCAAATGACTTAGTTCACCTATATGGAAATTATTCATAAGAAGTTGGTTAGATTGACACTTCTGCAGTTATCAGGTGATGTCTTATGAATAACTAAAGTCTAATGAACACTTGTCAGTGCTCGGTAATAACCCACATGAAGACAGAAACTCAGAAGATTAATTGATTTGTATATTTCTACTCCCTTCTGGGGTTTGTGCTATCTACTCCCTTAATCTGTACTCCGTTTCTGGTCTTCCTTTCCCTTCTCCGATTTGTACATCCTTGTAATTGATGAATTACTACCTCTGGTTACGAAAAAAGAAAATGGAGGTTGGGATTATGAAAAAGAGTGAAGGTTATGAAAGAAGGGGCTTATATAAGAGGTGGAAGAGGAAATTTCTACAAAAGTAAAGGAAGGAAGTAGAGGTTGAGAATACAGAGTGAAGAGGTTACGTAGGATTGGGCAGGTATGGGTTACTACAAGACAGGGGAGGTAGGGGTTGCTTAAGAAAGGGGCAGATTGGGGTCACGAAAGAATGGGTGGTATGTAAGGCCTATTAAAGAATAGGGTAGGTAAGGATTACAAAAGAGCAGGGGAAATATTGGTTCCTAAAGAATGGGAGATGTAGGGGTTGCGAAAAGATGGGGGTGGGGGTTAAGGGTTACGAAAGGATGGGTGAAGGTAAGGGTTACGAAACATAAGAGTTGAGGAAGAAGCTAAGGTATTCAAGAAGGCTGCTGGACTAGCCTTGAGAGTTACAATTATAAATCGTTGCATCATTGCTGTTGTTGCTTCAGTATCTAGAAAAGTATTATTGCATGAGTATCACTAAGAGTCCCTCTGGAATATCCTAAGGAATATCTGTAAAAACTATCATTTTTTTGTTTTACAAATTTGTCTTCAAGATTAACTTTTAAAGTATTTGGGGTATTTGACAAAGTACTTGCAAAAGTATTTGAGTTAATATCTAAAATTATAATTTTTTTTAGTATGAGCAGGAGAATTTTCCGGAGAATTTGCACGACTATCTCAAAAGTATCTCCTGTAATTTCATTATAAGTATTTCACGGAGTATTTCTATTAGTACCTGTGAGGCTTTCTCGAAAAGAATCATCCAAGGAATATTTCTGCCATATAAATTTTCGAGAATTTTTAAGTTCTCAAACCGAGGCCTGAGACCGAGCCGCGGGGGCGCTGACCCCCGAAACCCTCTCCAGGTATACTCCAGGTATTTAGGGTAGTATATATAGTTTCTATTAAAAGACTACGGAGAGAGAGAGAGAGAGAGAGAGAGAGAGAGAGAGAGAGAGAGAGAGAGAGAGCGCGAGAGAGAGAGAGAGAGAGAGAGAGAGAGAGAGAGAGAGAGAGAGAACAGAGGCAGCAAAGAAGCAGAGAGCAAGAGACCAAGAGACTTTAACAGCGCCACTCTTCTCAAGAACACACCTGCCACGGCCCCATGACAGC
>NC_091311.1:31451700-31466700 GCF_038502225.1 Cherax quadricarinatus | reverse complement strand
CCCCAGCCTTACTGCCAGCCCAGACTCTCCTAGGCTCACTACCCAAACCACCACAAAAACAGTAAATATACAACCATCTAAAACCGTAAATATACAACCATCATTGCACAAGACCGTGGCCCACAGTACAGATGTTGGAGAGGAGTCTCCTCCTTCTTCCTCTACTGGGGAAAGTAGATGGAATCCAGGACGGGGTGGCCCTGGCTTGGATACTGAGGATTATAGTGCAGTCCCAGAACCTGCAGAAATTGACAACACACCTCCCAACAATTCTCAACCAAAGGTGAATTTGTGCAAATATTATGCTTGGGGCATCTGTAAGCATGGAATAACGGGGGAAAAAATGGGACATGCAACTTTGACCATCCCAAAAAATGTAGCGACCTCCTGTCTAAAGGAGTGTGTCGTTCTTCTTCCTGTACTTTCTTTCACCCAAAAATGTGCCACTCCTCGGTCCTCCAGAAGCAGTGTTACAACATCGAGTGCCCTGCATACCATCTAAAAGGGACCAGGAGGCACAGACCCCACAAGACAAACAATAGTAGCTACGACAACCCAACCCCAGGTGATTTTTTAGTGGCAGGAAACGAAAAAAAAAATGGAAGGAAATAACAAAAATAGTCCACCACCTTGGACCCTTGTTGGACTGGAGGCGCAGCCAGTGGCCACCCATGGCCCTCCAGAATTACAACTACTGATGCCAATAACAAAATCCCCCCAACAAACACAGAATACAACCTCGTTCATATTTGCTAATATACAGGGCCTTAAGCCATCCACCAACAACAAAATACCTTTTATCAGTGGACTTCTAGTGGAGTCTAATGCAATGTTTGCAGCCTTCACAGAGACTCACACAAAAGATCACTTTGACAGTGAAATATGGATAAGTGGTTACAACCTTTTTAGATGAGACAGAAAGAACAGGCAACAAGGGGGGGTTGGCCTGTATGTCAAAGAGTCCCTCATCTGCACGGAGTTGCTGAACACCACAAATGAGGTAGTTGAAGTTCTATCAATAAAGATCGAGAACCAAAACCTAGTCATTGTGGTTGTATACAAGCCACCAGATGCAACCTCACAACAGTTCAAGGAACAGCTACTGAAAATCGATTACTGTTTGGAAAACCTTCCAGCTCCATCCCCAAACATCTTACTGCTTGGTGATTTCAACCTAAGGCATACAAAATGGAAGAATGTAGCAAATAATGTTATAGCTGAAACAATCCCCGGAGGTAGCGCAGATGAAAGGTCACACACACATGAGCTACTAAGTCTCTGCGAAAAACACACCTTAAGCCAGCAGATAGTGGAGCCAACAAGACTAGAAAACACACTTGACCTTATCTTCACAAATAATGAGGACCTGATAAGAGACATAATACCAAAAACAACTAATTCCGATCACAATCTAATCGAAGTCCAGACGTACATGCACAGGGGTCCTGAACAGCAGAATGCATGTACCTGTGAAGGTGTCTTCACAAAATACAATTTCAACAACAAGAACATCAACTGGGACCAGGTAAACCATGTCCTAAACGAAACATGTTGGGAAGATGTCTTAAATGACATGGATCCAAACCAGTGCCTTGAAAGGATCAACTTCCTGGTAGCCGAAGCATGTTCTAGGCATATTCCCCTAAGAAAGAAGAAGAGCAGGAGTAAACTGTAGAGAAAAAGACGCTCCCTCTACAGAAGACGACGAAGAGTCACTGAGCTCCTCAGGAGTGCTAGAATATCTGATACACGAAAGGAGGCGCTGACCAGGGAAGTGGAAACTATCGAACTTAAGCTAAATGACTCTTACAGGAACCAGGAGAGGCAGGAGGAGCTTAAAGCTATTAGTGAAATTGAAAGAAATTCAAAATATTTCTTTTCATATGCCAAAAACAAGGCAAATACCACATCTAGTATCGGGCCCTTACTCAGACAGGATGGGACTTACACAGATGACAACAAGGAAATGAGTGAAATATTGAAATCCCAGTATGACTCTGTGTTTAGTGAACCACTAATCGGTCTGAGGATCGATGACCCAAATGATTTCTTCATGAATGAGCCTCAAAACTCCATAAATGTATGCCAGATTTCCGACATTACCCTAACTCCGATAGATTTCGAAAAAGCCATTGACAACATGCCTATGCACTCAGCCCCGGGCCCAGACTCGTGGAACTCTGTTTTCATTAAGAACTGCAAGAAACCCCTCTCGCGTGCCCTAAGTACACTATGGAGGAGGAGCTTGGACATGGGTGAAATTCCACAGTCACTTAAAACAACGGATATAGCCCCACTCCATAAAGGTGGCAGCAAAGCATTAGCTAAGAACTATAGACCAATAGCTCTGACGTCCCACATCATAAAAATCTTTGAAAGAGTGCTAAGAAGCAGGATTGCAAATCACCTGGATTCCCAAAATCTGCACAATCCAGGGCAACATGGGTTCAGGGCAGGTCGCTCCTGCGTCTCACAACTACTGAATCACTATGACATGGCCTTGGATGCACTGGAAGAAAATGAGAATGCAGATGTAATATACACAGACTTTGCAAAAGCATTTGACAAATGCGATCATGGCGTAATAGCCCATAAAATACGCGCTAAAGGAATAACTGGGAAAGTGGGGAGATGGATCTTCAACTTCCTAACAAATCGAACACAAAGAGTAGTGGTCAACAGAGTTAAATCGGAGGCTGCCATAGTGAAGAGCTCTGTTCCACAAGGCACAGTACTCGCCCCCATCTTATTCCTTATCCTCATATCAGACATAAACAGAGATATACACCACAGCACCGTATCATCCTTTGCGGATGATACTAGGATCTGCATGAGGCTGTCATCTGCTGAGGACGCGGTTAACCTCCAAGAAGATATAAACAAAGTTTTCCAGTGGGCAACGGTAAACAATATGATGTTCAATGAGGACAAATTCCAACTACTCCGTTATGGAAAACTGGAGGAGATATTAACTAGAACAGAGTATACTACTGACTCCGGCCATACAATAGAGCGGAAAAATAATGTAAGGGACCTGGGAGTAGTAATGTCTGAGGATCTCACTTTCAAGGATCACAACAGTGCCACGATCGCACGTGCAAAGAAAATGATAGGATGGATAATGAGAACTTTCAAAACCAGAGATGCCAAGCCCATGATGATCCTTTTCAAATCACTTGTTCTCTCTAGGCTGGAATACTGCTGTACATTAACATCTCCATTCAAAGCAGGTGAAATCGCAGATCTAGACAGTGTACAGAGATCCTTTACTGCACGTATAAGTTCTGTCAAGCACCTTAACTACCGGGAACGCTTGGAAGCACATGACTTGTACTCGTTGGAACGCAGGAGGGAGAGATATATCATAATCTACACTTGGCAAATCTTGGAAGGAATGGTCCCAAATCTGCACACAGAAATCACTCCCTACGAAAGTAAAAGACTGGGCAGGCGATGCAAAATGCCCCCAATAAAAAGTAGGGGCGCCATTGGTACACTAAGGGAAAACACCATGAGTGTCCGGGGCCCAAAACTGTTCAACAGCCTCCCATCAAGCATTAGGGGAATTGCCAATAAACCCCTGGCTGCCTTCAAGAGAGAGCTGGACAGATACCTAAAGTCAGTGCCGGATCAGCCGGGCTGTGGCTCGTACGTTGGACTGCGTGCAGCCAGCAGTAACAGCCTAGTTGATCAGGCCCTGATCCATCGGGAGGCCTGGTCATGGACCGGGCCGCGGGGGCGTTGATCCCCGGAATAACCTCCAGGTAACCTCCAGGTAAGGTAATATATGTAGCAACATTTACGCCCTTATTATTCTTTTATAGGGATAATCTTCATACTCTGTTTATCAGATATTGTTTCGTTGCATTCATTACTCTTTGCCAAATTTTTACATCTTTCATCACTTTCATTTTTTTTATCTAGTTGTCAGGTAGCCGTGTCGTCGACCCTGCTACCCATCTCTCACAGGATGTACACGAGGTGCACAAACTAGCTACTGCTGTACACAGGATATACACGAGGTGTACAAACTAGTCACTGCTGTACACAGGATGTACACGAGGTGCACAAACTAGTCACTGCTGTACACAGGATGTATACGAGGTGCACAATAAACTAGCTACTGCTGTGCACAGGATGTACACGAGGTGCACAAACTAGCTACTGCTGTACACAGGATGTACACGAGGTGCACAATAAACTAGCCACTGCTGTACACAGGATATACACGAGGTGTACAAACTAGTCACTGCTGTACACAGGATGTACACGAGGTGCACAAACTAGTCACTGCTGTACACAGGATGTACACGAGGTGCACAAACTAGCTACTGCTGTACACAGGATGTACACGAGGTGCACAAACTAGCTACTGCTGTACACAGGATGTACACGAGGTGCACAATAAACTAGCTACTGCTGTGCACAGGATGTACACGAGGTGCACAATAAACTAGCCACTGCTGTACACAGGATATACACGAGGTGTACAAACTAGTCACTGCTGTACACAGGATGTACACGAGGTGCACAAACTAGTCACTGCTGTACACAGGATGTACACGAGGTGCACAATAAACTAGCTACTGCTGTGCACAGGATGTACACGAGGTGCACAAACTAGTCACTGCTGTACACAGGATGTACACGAGGTGTACAATAAACTAGTCACTGCTGTACACAGGATGTACACGAGGTGCACAATAAACTAGTCACTGCTGTACACGGGATGTACACGAGGTGCACAATAAACTAGCTACTGCTGTACACAGGATGTACACGAGGTGCACAATAAACTAGCCACTGCTGTACACAGGATGTACACGAGGTGCACAATGAACTAGCCACTGCTGTACACAGGATGTACACGAGGTGCACAATAAACTAGCCACTGCTGTACACAAGATGTACACGAGGTGCACAATAAACTAGCCATTGCTGTACACAGGATGTACACGAGGTGCACAATAAACTAGCCACTGCTGTACACAGGATGTACACGAGGTGCACAATAAACTAACCACTGCTGTACACAGGATGTACACGAGGTGCACAATAAACTAGTCACTGCTGTACACAGGATGTTCACGAGGTGCACAATGAACTAGCCACTGCTGTACACAGGATGTACACGAGGTGCACAATAAACTAGCTACTGCTGTACACAGGATGTACACGAGGTGCACAAACTAGGCACTGCTGTACACAGGATGTACACGAGGTGCACAATAAACTAGTCACTGCTGTACACAGGATGTACACAAGGTGCACAATAAACTAGCCACTGCTGTACACAGGATGTACACGAGGTGCACAAACTAGCCATTACCGTCCGCAACATATACACAGTAAACTAGCGTCTTCGGAGACAAAAATGTAAATCAATACTGCTGTTTCATTTAGATTTGCTAGGGTAGGTTAGGTTAGGGTAGGTTACGTTAAGTTAGATCAGGTTAGGTCAGGTTAGATTAGATCAGATCAGGTCAGGTCAGGTCAGGTCAGGTCAGGTCAGGTCAGGTTTCATTAGGTTAGGTTAGATTAGGTTAGGTTAGGTTAGGTTTGGGTATTTTAAAATGGTGGACCCAATTTCAGAGCAATATTTTTTTCAAATCGAGTCCATCTTTTTGAAGTATATTGCGAACTGCAGTGAAAGCAACGGATACTTGTTTATGTGTTGCCTACACCAATGTTCTTGCCCGCACTTTTCTTCCCTAAGAAGGAATCTGTGCCTCCCAGCCTTTCTCAGGGCAAGAGTTTGTATCCACAATCTCCTCACCAGGGCAAGAGTGTTCCCACTACCTCCTCCCCAGGGCAAGTGCTATCCTACTACCTCCTCCCCAGAACAAGAGTGTTCCTACTACGTCTTCTCCAGCGCAAGAGTGTTCTAACTACCTCCTCCCTAGGGCAAGAGTGTTCCAACTACCTGCTCCCCAGGGCAAGAGTGTTCCAACTACCTTATCCCCAGGGCAAGAGTGTTCCAACTACCTTATCCCCAGGGCAAGAGTGTTCCAACTACCTTCTCCCCAGGGCAAGAGTGTTCCAACTACCTGCTCCCCAGGGCAAGAGTGTTCCAACTACCTTCTCCCCAGGGCAAGAATGTATCCTCTACCGGAGATCAAACTTGCTCAGCCTTCTCCTCACCCTGAAAAAACTCTCTTCTCTTCTTATTCTGTATATCTTTGGTTCATTTTGTGTTTACTTTCCATTTGCGACGCTCCTGCTGTTACTACACCTTTTCAACATTTTGTTTATATGCAACTTTGAGTACTCTGTGTGTGTGAAGTAGGTTATACCGTTCAGTATAAAGGCACGCAATGCAGAGAAATTTACTTCAGATGTTGTTTCTCCCAGGCCTGAGCGAAACATTGTCTAAAATAAAAGCTTGATAAGTCTTACACATTGCAACCTGATTGTTTTATTAGGCTTCTTCCTGAGAACTTTTCAGCTTTTTTTTTTTTTAAGGTTTCCTGGGTTTTACTGGACGGGGTTTGCTTTATTCATAAGATAAAAATGTCGCCTGGCATGGGTCATTAGATGAGCTCCCCCAGATGAAGGTTTGATCATTGGATCGAGGCTCATCGCTGGTGCACTAGGCTATCCCTTAGAATTCAGTTTTGTTTAGAATTTGGTGTATTTATTGATTCCTGCATTTATTAAATATTGTATTTCATTTTACTTTCTTTCCAGTTATTCTTAGTGTGTGTGTGTGAGTACATGCGTGCCTGTGCATATATATTGAAAATATGTTTTTGCATTTAGAATTAAAGCATGCGCCACATACTTGAATATTATTAGTCCAAATTTAGCCTGTATTAGCAGTGAATCGATCTGTGTCCTATGAAGACGTCTTTGGCATATAATCCTTGAATTCTGAGGAGCTGTACTTTTAGGTGGAGACAGAGCTGGAGGATACTGAGACGGATAGATAAAAAAAATAGGGGAGCCGGACATAGATCTCCAGAACAAGGAACATGATGTTAGGGGAAAAGAACACAAGAGAAACTAATGTGACATTTCATTGTGGCAACGTTTCGCTCTCCAGGAACTTTATCAAGCCGTTACAAACACTACAAGGATACAGAGGGGTATATGTAGGTACAGAATGAGTTGCAAAGCATAATATAATCGTTGTAGGTAATAGTAGTAGTACCTGTGTTGGTAGTAGTACTACAACAACTACTACTACTACTACTAATACTACCACAAGCACTACTACCAGCATTCACTGTGTGAGTGCTGGTAGTGTTCTCGTAGTGTTTGTAACGGCTTGACAAAGCTCCTGGAGAGCGGAACGTTGCTACTTGTGTCCTTTTACCTAACATATTATCAGTAATTCTACCAACATTATTACAAGGAACAGGGCAACAGCGAAGCTACGCAACAAATGGAAATTGGTATAGATAAAACGGTTAAAAAAGAAGAAAAAGAAGGCTGAAGAAGCAGCTGTTCAGACTGTCATTTTCCCAGCTGTGTTGTCAGACGAATGTGGTTTGATCTTGGAAGACCCAAGGAGAGCAGGCCAAAATAAGAATGTTCTAATAGTAGGCTAATCCTAAGGTAGATTACAGACAGGGTTTGTTTTCCTGAGGCTAGAATGGACGATATAGTTAACAGACAAGATTGGTGATAGCAACTCAGGGGAAAATGATGTTAGGAACTATAGGTGAGAGGACATGCTTGGACCAGCAATAGATATAATTAACATGAAGTGAGGGATAACTGTGATATGCAGATTTCTGCCTCAGGGAAGAATTATTGGTTATTGGTTTTAACTGGTGGCTAGGCAAGCACTGCAAGGAAATCGTAGTACCATTAATTGACAACTGGAATCTTTTCTGTGGCAAAATTTACATGTATACCAAGGATAGTTTAGTTATGAGCATGTCATTCCTTGCGGTCTGGTGTTTGAGTGAGCCACTGTAGCTGTGATCAGCGTTTCTGATTTGCATGCTGAGAGACCGAGCCAAAAGGAGTGACAAATACAGAATCACAACAGATGACAACACGATCCATAACCTGCTAGGCGACACCAGCATTAAAATGTCCATACAGGAGCATCAGTGAAAAAAAGGGAACAGAAACCGTGCATAACAGTGCTTGTAAGACACTCAGAGACACTCAGAAAAGCTCATGTACCTGCGCTCCAGCACTCCAAAGTCAGCTAGTCTACATGGTTTGCTAAAAACACTTAAGCCCAATGTCCTGTTTTCTAGCCATCAATCTAGGTTTGTCTCTGACTCAGTTTCTCTCTCTCTCTTTTTCTTCCCTTCCACCCTCCCCGCTCATTCTTCAAACCCCCTCCTTCCTCCCTCTTTTCTTTCACCATCTCTTCCTTCCTCCGACCCTCCCTCCCTTCTTCCGCCCCTCCGTCCATCCCCCCTCCTTCCGTCGAGACCCAAGCGAAGCTATCTTTCCATCGGTAACGTCGAGAGAGTACAGAAACAAATGGCCTCTCTGTGGCTGATGCATGACCCTCCATTTGTCGGTGCGTGAGGTGTTTACCAGGTCCCGTAGTGCTAATTAGGGCTAGCGGGTAAGCGGCCCCAGACGCACCTTCGTAGCAAACAAAGACCTGTTGACAGCTGGCAAGACATGAACCATCCACTTCCCAGAGCCTCGGCCCTCTGCTCATTAGAACTGCGGGTGTACCCCTACTGGCGCACTGAGAAGGGAAGCCCACCGGCAAGATCAAGGAGCCCACCGGTTAGTTGATTGGTGAACAGCCCTGCAGAGGGGCTTACCAAACTGCCGACGGGGCCCAACGACCTGCTGAGGGGAGAGGGGGGGCGGGGGGCTTTTAGTGGGATTATTTTAGGGGAAGACAGAGAAACGAATGGAGGAAATTGTATGAAGTGGTGAAAGATTTTAAGGTTTGTAACCTGTGTTATTTCTGTACTCTATAATAGTAGTAGCAGCAGTAGCACCGACTTTATTAAGTATCTGTTCAACTCCCTCTTAAAGGCAGCCAGGAGCCTATTGGTAATTCCCCTTATGCTTGGTGGGAGGCTGTTGAACAGTCTTGGGCCCCGGACACATATGGTGTTTTCTCTTACTGTAACAATGGTGCCCCTACTTTCATTGGGGGTATTTTGCACCGCCTGCAAAACATCCCTAAGAAAAGGAAAAAGTCTCAAAAATGTGGAACCATCAATTCGATTCACTACACAAGACATATACCTCAAATTCTAAGTATTCCAGAAAGCAACAAGCGAAAATGACATGATGCATTACTCTCTCTCACTGTGACCAGACACCTAGGTAGGGCATTCTCACTGGCATGCTTTTTTAATGTGCCAATTGGCCCTACAGATTGCAATATTTTCAAGTTTGCAACATTATATAAGCCTTCTTGGCATCCTTTTTTTAATATGCCGATTGTCATATTAACAAAGCGTGTCAATGAGAATACCCTACCTAGGTGTCTGGTCACAGTGAGAGATAGAAATGCATCATGTCATTTTCGCTTGTTGCTTTCTGGAATACTTAGAATTTGAGGTATATGTCTTGTGTAGTGAATCGAATTGATGGTTCCACATTTTTGAGACTTTTTCCTTTTCTTAGGGATGTTTTGCAGGCGGTGCAAAATACCCCCAATGAAAGTAGGGGCACCATTGTTACAGTAAGAGAAAACACCATATGTGTCCGGGGCCCAAGACTGTTCAACAGCCTCCCACCAAGCATAAGGGGAATTACCAATAGCCTCCTGGCTGCCTTCAAGAGGGAGTTGGACAGATACTTAGTCGGTGCCGGATCAGCCGGGCTATGGTTCGTACGTTGGACTACGTGCGGCCAGCAGTAACAGCCTGGTTGATCAGGCCCTGATCCACCAGGAGGCCTGGTCGTGAACCGGGCCGCAGGGGCGTTGATCCCCGGAACACCCTCCAGGTAGACTCCAGATAGCGTTCAGTTACTTTTAAGAAATTTTTATCATCTTCCTTTACATCTTCTCAATAACTGCACCAACGATAATAATAATTAATAATAATAATAATAATAATAATAATAATAATTTGATGAAAATGAAGAAGGGGCAAGAGAGGTGAAAAGTGACACTGGTCCCTCAGGCAGCACAACATCGACGTGCCCAACGTCAATCTAATGAGAATTTTATCCCTTAATTAGGTAGTGATGGAATTTTTTAATGAGCACATTTTTAAAGCACGAATTCCCGTAGGTTCGTCCCAGCGTGAAAACGTTTAACTTTATCCAGCGCCTCATTCATTCTTTACTCACTGTCAGCACTAACTCATTGATTACTCCTGCGCCAGTCTTAACCTCTCTTCATCTCCCCATTCCTTCCTCACGAGCACCAGTGCTTCCTCACAAGTGCTTCCTCTCGAGCACTAGTGCTTCCTCACAAGTGCTTCCTCACGAGCACTAGTGCTTCCTCACGAGCACTAGTGATTCCTCACAAGTGCTTCCTCACGAGCACTAGTGCTTCCTCACAAGTGCTTCCTCACGAGCACTAGTGCTCGTGAGGCCCGGTGGCCTGGTGGCTAAAGCTCCCGCTTCACACACGGAGGGCCCGGGTTCGATTCCCGGAGGGTGGAAACATTTCGACACGTTTCCTTACACCTGTTGTCCTGTTCACCTAGCAGCAAATAGGTACCTGGGTGTTAGTCGACTGGTGTGGGTCGCATCCTGGGAGACAAGATTAAGGACCCCAATGGAAATAGGTTAGACAGTCCTCGATGACGCACTGACTTTCTTGGGTTATTCTGGGTGGCTAACCCTCCGGGGTTAAAAATCCGAACGAAATCTTATCTTATCTTATCTTCCTCACAAGTGCTCCCTCACGAGCACTAGTGCTTCCTCACAAGTGCTCCCTCACGAGCACTAGTGCTTCCTCACGAGCACTAGTGCTTCCTCACAAGTGCTTCCTCACGAGCACTAGTGTATCCTCATATGTGCTTCCTCACAAGTGCTTCCTCACGAGCACTAGAGCTTCCTCACAAGTGCTCCCTCACGAGCACTAGTGCTTCCTCACGAGCACTAGTGTTTCCTCACGAGCACTAGTGCTTCCTCACAAGTGCTCCCTCACGAGCACTAGTGCTTCCTCGCAAGTGCTCCCTCACGAGCACTAGTGCTTCCTCACAAGTGCTCCCTCACGAGCACTAGTGCTTCCTCACAAGTGCTCCCTCACGAGCACTAGTGCTTCCTCACAAGTGCTCCCTCACGAGCACTAGTGCTTCCTCACAAGTGCTCCCTCACGAGCACTAGTGCATCCTCACAAGTGCTTCCTCACGAGCCCTAGTGTATCCTCACATGTGCTTCCTCACAAGTGCTTCCTCACGAGCACTAGTGCTTCCTCACAAGTGCTTCCTCACGAGCACTAGTGCTTCCTCACAAGTGCTTCCTCACGAGCACTAGTGCTTCCTCACGAGCACTAGTGCATCCTCACTAGTGCTTCCTCACGAGCACTTCCTCACTAGTGCTTCCTCACGAGCACTTCCTCACTAGTGCTTCCTCACGAGCACTTCCTCACTAGTGCTTCCTCACGAGCACTTCCTCACTAGTGCTTCCTCACGAGCACTTCCTCACTAGCGCTTCCTCACGAGCACTTCCTCACTAGCGCTTCCTCACGAGCACTTCCTCACTAGTGCTTCCTCACGAGCACTTCCTCACTAGTGCTTCCTCACGAGCACTTCCTCACTAGTGCTTCCTCACGAGCACTTCCTCACTAGTGCTTCCTCACGAGCACTTCCTAACTAGTGCTTCCTCATGAGCACATCGTCACTAGTGCTTCCTCATAAGCACTTCATCACTAGTGCTTCCTCATAAGCACTTCGTCACTAGTGCTTCCTCATAAGCACTTCGTCAAATACTCGGAAGAGTACAAGAGGGTGTTCCTAGACAGAGACAGAACAAAATCAGAACGATAGCAGCTGAGGGAGAGGACAAAAAAGCGAAAGGAGCTAGGAAAAGAGACAAGGATGGAACCCGCAGAGGTCAGTCAGAGCAGAACAGAACAGCAAGGGCAAGCACACACACAACTATTCTCAGAACCATACAACCTATAACACCATCCCAACACACACTACAATCCATACCCACAGCCTCCACCCAACACCGACCTATAGAATCCCACAGTATGCCACCAGGTCTCCCACCCTCACAGGCCCCCCAAACCACAGTGTTGGAAAGGAAACTGAAGGTATGGTACACAAACGCTGATGGAATAACAAATAAGTGGGAGGAGTGGCATGAAAGAGTCAAAGAAGCATCACCGGACATCATAGCTCTCACAGAAACCAAGCTTACAGGTATGATAACAGATGCCATCTTTCCAACGGGATACCAAATCCTGAGGAAAGACAGAGGGAACAGGGGGGGTGGAGGAGTGGCATTGCTGATCAAAAATCGCTGGAATTTTGATGAGCTGGAGAGAGGAGACAGCGGAGAAGAAAGTGATTACATAGCGGGAACGCTTCACTCTGGAGGTCCCAAGGTGGTAATAGCAGTGATGTATAACCCACCACAGAACAGCAGGAGGCCAAGGCAAGAGTACGACGAGAGCAATAGAGGGAGGGTTGACACACTGGCTAGAGTGGCCAGAAGAGCTCATGCATGCAGGGCAAAGCTCCTGATCATGGGTGACTTTAACCACAAGGAGATCGATTGGGAGAACTTGGACCCACATGGGGGCCAAGATACATGGAGGGCTAAGATGATGGAGGTGGTACTGGAAAACTTCATGTGCCAACACGTAAGGGACACTACAAGAGAGAGAGGAGAGGATGAACCAGCAAGGCTGGACTTAGTATTCACCTTGAGTAGTGCAGATATCGAGGACATCACATATGAAAGACCCCTTGGGGCCAGTGACCATGTGGTTTTAAGCTTCGAATACACAGTAGAGCTACAAGTGGAGGGAGAAGCAGGAAGGCCAGGACGAATGAAGCCAAACTACAAGAAAGGGGACTACACAGGAATGAGGAACTTCCTGAACGGGGTTCAGTGGGACAGAGAACTGGCAGGGAAGCCAGTTAATGAGATGATGGAATATGTAGCAACAAAATGCAAGGAGGCTGAGGAGAGGTTTGTACCCAAGGGTAACAGGAGTAATGAAAAAGCCAGGATGAGCCCATGGTTTACCCAAAGGTGCAGGGAGGCAAAAACCAAGTGTGCTATGGAATGGAAGAAATATAGAAGGCAAAGGACCCAGGAGAATAAGGAGAGCAGTCGTAGAGCCAGAAACGAATATGCACAGATAAGAAGGGAGGCCCAAAGACAATATGAAAACGACATAGCAGTGAAAGCCAAATCTGACCCGAAACTGTTGTACAGCCACATCAGGAGGAAAACAACAATCAAGGACCAGGTAATCAGGCTAAGGAAGGAAGGAGGAGAGACAACAAGAAATGACCGTGAAGTATGTGAGGAACTCAACAAGAGATTCAAAGAAGTGTTCACAGAGGAGACAGAAGGAGCTCCAGAAAGACGGAGAGGTGGGGCACACCACCATGTGCTGGACACAGTGCGCACAACCGAGGAAGAAGTGAAGAGGCTTCTGAGTGAGCTAGATACCTCAAAGGCAATGGGGCCAGATAACATCTCCCCATGGGTATTGAGAGAGGAAGCAGAGGCGCTATGTGTACCCCTAACAACAATATTCAATACATCTATCGAAACAGGGAGATTGCCTGAGACATGGAAGACAGCAAATGTAGTCCCAATCTTTAAAAAGGGAGACAGACATGAAGCATTAAACTACAGACCAGTGTCACTGACATGTATAGTATGCAAAATCATGGAGAAGATTATCAGGAGAAGAGTGTTGGAATACCTAGAAAGGAACGATCTCATCAACAGCAGCCAACATGGTTTCAGGGACGGGAAATCCTGTGTCACAAACCTACTGGAGTTCTATGACATGGTGACAGCAGTAAGGCAAGAGAGAGAGGGGTGGGTGGATTGCATTTTCTTGGACTGTAAGAAGGCGTTTGACACAGTTCCACACAAGAGATTAGTGCAAAAACTGGAGGACCAAGCAGGGATAACAGGGAAGGCACTACAATGGATCAGGGAATACTTGTCAGGAAGACAGCAGCGAGTCATGGTACGTGGCGAGGTGTCAGAGTGGGCACCTGTGACCAGCGGGGTCCCACAGGGGTCAGTCCTAGGACCAGTGCTGTTTCTGGTATTTGTGAACGACATGACGGAAGGAATAGACTCTGAGGTGTCCCTGTTTGCAGATGACGTGAAGTTGATGAGAAGAATTCACTTGATCGAAGACCAGGCAGAACTACAAAGGGATCTGGACAGGCTGCAGACCTGGTCCAGCAATTGGCTCCTGGAGTTCAATCCCACCAAGTGCAAAGTCAAGAAGATTGGGGAAGGGCAAAGAAGACCGCAGACGGAATACAGTCTAGGGGGCCAGAGGCTACAAACCTCACTCAAGGAAAAAAATCTTGGGGTGAGTATAACACCAGGCACATCTCCTGAAGCGCACATCAACCAAATAACTGCTGCAGCATATGGGCGCCTAGCAAACCTCAGAACAGCATTCCGACATCTTAATAAGGAATCATTCAGGACCCTGTACACCGTGTACGTTAGGCCCATATTGGAGTATGCGGCACCAGTTTGGAACCCACACCTAGCGAAGCACGTAAAGAAACTAGAGAAAGTGCAAAGGTTTGCAACAAGACTAGTCCCAGAGCTAAGAGGTATGTCCTAAGAGGAGAGGTTAAGGGAAATCAACCTGACGACACTGGAGGACAGGAGAGATAGGGGGGACATGATAACGACATACAAAATACTGAGAGGAATTGACAAGGTGGACAAAGACAGGATGTTCCAGAGATTGGACACAGTAACAAGGGGACACAGTTGGAAGCTGAAGACACAGATGAATCACAGGGATGTTAGGAAGTATTTCTTCAGCCACAGAGCAGCCAGTAAGTGGAATAGTTTGGGAAGCGATGTAGTGGAGGCAGGATCCATACATAGCTTTAAGCAGAGGTATGATAAAGCTCACGGCTCAGGGAGAGTGACCTA
>NC_091311.1:31370235-31451600 GCF_038502225.1 Cherax quadricarinatus | reverse complement strand
GATATGACTGTTGTGATCCTTGAAGGTTAGGTTATCAGGCATTGTCACTCCTAAGTCCTTCACATTAGTTTTTTCTCTGGCCAGGAGCTGAGAATCGATCTCTGGAACAACATACAGGTGAGTACACACACACACACACACACACACACACACACACACACACACACACACACACACACACACACACACACACACACCACACACACACACAACCCCCTTCCCCACACAAACACATGTCATATCTTCACCCCACCTTTACACCCCTTGCTGCCTCACACACACCTGGGTGATTATTTATTCACCTGTACCTTAACGCGAGCTGCAGCATAATATTAATATCATTATCTGTAGCAGGGAGACAATAAGCGTCAGGAGTGGTGCGAGCTGCGGCTCCCAACACGCTCTCTCACACGAGTTACTTCACAGATAAAGCTGCTTTATTGGCCCTCTTGGACACCTGACAAGGTTTAAGCCTCGGAAATGGCATTTGAAATGACGCACACGTGACAAATTGGCACTCCTGAAGTGCTCGGAGAAAACCCGTGTGTGTGTGTGTGTGTGTGTGTGTGTGTGTGTGTGTTAGTTACCATTTGGTCCTAGGCACATGTCGATTAGACAGTGTGTGTGTGTGTGTGTGTTTGCGTGTGTTTGCGTGTGTTTGCGTTTTGACATGCCGCGATCAAATCCTTGACACTTTTTTCTCGACACTGCGAAGAATCTTACGGTTAATTTAAATTCACTGAGGACAGTCACTGCCCGAGGTACTGGAACGATACCTTTGTAAAGTCGTGCACTGGGTCTCAGCTGGTGACAATGCTGACCTTTCAAAGTCCACGACGGTAGTAAGTTACTGTGTCTGTGGTCGTCAGCTTCGCCGGGTGGCATTTTGAGCTTTCTGTGAGCTAGCTTCTAAGCTGCCAGGTATAAACACCGCACCGCTATATTCAAAATAACGTGAAATATCAGTGTGTATATACAAAAAAGTGTAATAGCATTATCAGCTCTGTTGATAAGCCTATTACACAAGAAAATATAAGGAAAATTTGGCTCGGAGAACATAATTGTACCTCTCACAGCTCTGTTTTTTTTTTCATGAGAAAACAGATTTCTATATTTATGTCCCCGTTAGTTGGCTGACAGATAACACATGAGGTATCGAGTTAATATATTAACCGCGAAGAAAGTACTTAGTCATTGTGTCAATTTTATTTACAAATGATCTTAAGATTGCTCGGATGATATATATTATCTATTTAACAAACTAATTTCGAAGCGCAAACTGACCTTAACGAATATTTTATTATTATTATTATTATTATTATTATTATTATTATTATTATTATATTAAACGGAATGTGCTAAATACGTAAGAGTCAAAAGTGAACTAATTAAGTGGTTACCGAGGTGTTGGTAAAACAGTCTTCACATCCTTTTGTAGCTAAAATATATTGAGGTTTTGAAATCTCGAAGTGGTATTTGCCAAGTGGAATACCTAATCAGATCTACTAAGTAACTCTGTATCGGGTAAGGAGGGACACTGGAGTTTTATGATTCGCTTACCATGGGTTCTAACTCCAACCGTACCGAGGGGCTCTCGGTCACCTATGACAGCACTATCGTCCGAAGAATGGCTGTGGGGTGCATAATAAATTAGCCGCTACCTTCCAACAGGAAGGATGAGGGATCACGAACAATAATATAAAAACATAATATCTTTATTTCCACAAGTACATGTACAAGGTATACAGACCATAGCTGACATCAGTTACATATTACTATATAGAAATCCGCTTGTTATGCAGAGCATTTCAGGCAAATTACGTCAGTTTTGTCCCCGTCGACTAACACCTAGGTACTCATTTTACTGATGGGTTAACATAGACAACAGGTGTAAAGAAACATTCCCAATATTTCTACCCTCGCTGGGAATCGAACATGGACACTCGCTGTGTGAAGCGAGAGCTATAGCCACCAGGCCACGGAGTTCACAGGATGGATACGGAGTGCGGAATAAGCTATCAGCTATATTCCAAAGGACGGATATGGGTGAACAACACCTTGCAACTTCGGCGACAAAATATAAGAATGGAAATCACAGTAACAGCAGTAATGCAAGAAGCAGATGTAGGACAAAGACCAGAGTTCATGGCATCAGCAGCAGTCGTAACATTAGATTCTACTTCAGCAACAAGTCACAAGAAAAGCAGCGGTAACAGGTTTGTTATAGCGATAACGGTCGAGGAAGTACCACTGCAGTTAATTCAACGCCATCCACTTCAGTAGCAGCAGTTACAGCAGCAGTAACAGCAGCGACAGTAGATCAGCAGCGCAGTAAAGGCAGTAACTATTCTGGAACTGGGCGACAAGGCCACTGCAATAACGCTCTCAGGAACAACGGGAGGAGCGGCCCAAGTGGCAGTTGTTGCAATCGTTACCCCTTCCGTTGCCAGCACCACCAAATACAACCAACACTACCATCCAGTTTTGCTAAATAAAACAAGAATCACCGTCACTCCAACAACCAACCCCCACCATACCCCAACAAAACCATTACCACCACCACCAACAACAACAACCTTCACTATGTAATGTAGCAAGTCATCATCACTGACCTGTTAATGTTTTTAAGATAAGATGCTGAATTGGCAATTCCTAAGTAAAAAACAATAGGTCAGTGAAGTTGACCAGCTACATTACAGCAACGCACAAAAACCACCAGCAGTACTATTACCACCACCACCACCACCACCACCACCACCACCACTAGAAAGCAAGAGAGACAACACGGAGACTTCAGGGGGAAGGCAGAGGTAGGCTCTAACTTACTTTGGCCACCGCGGGATCCGTTTACTGCAATAACCATAGATCAGCGGCGGCCGACCTCCAGCTAATTGGACAAACAGGACTGACCTCGAAGGTCCTCTGGGACTCGTAAGGGACTGCAGGGGCGTCGTCCACTGCCTGCTGGGAAAGTGGGCAGAGTGGTTGTGATCGTAGTGGGGAGACCTGAGGACATGAAGAGAGGAGGAACGTGTTCTGGTATTATTATTATTATTATTATTATTATTATTATTATTATTATTATTATTATTAATCAAATGCTAAGCCCGCCTGGGAAATTGGAGGTAATCTAGTTCGATCAAGGGAAGAGGAGGATCGACTCAGTTCCTCGGATGAAGCGCCCTTCTCTAACATCGAGGTTTACTACTTGAATGGTGGGGAAGTGATGAGCTTAATAGTGATGGAAGTGGGCAGGAACCAAGGTATTTTGGGGATGGGGGAAGATGGTGGAGAGAACTGAGAACTTAGTGATGGGGAGAGGTGGTGGAAAAGAATCAGAGCATAGTGATGGGGAAGGTGGTGGACTCCTAGGAATCGAAACATAGTGATGGTGAAGAATGATCATAACGAGAGATGTAGACTGTACTGACGTGGCGGAGTGGTCACACTGACGGCTTTCGTCAGTGACAGCGATAAGGTAATAGTACCCAGGACGGAGGCTCGAACCTTCAACACTACAGAAATTTTCTGTTGAAGGTGTTAGGAAACTTTAGAAAAATAGGAATAAGGGGAGCAACAGAACTTACTGTGGGAGAAATATAGTCGTAGAAGCACAGATTATGCCGCTCTTGGGAACATTATGGAAGACTGGGGAGGATAGAACTAATCTCCGGGGATGACCCGTAATGTTGGTTAAGGCTCTTCATCCAGCTGCTCTAGTCTCCAGGAGTTGTAAGCCCCAGAAGTTTTACGTCATCGTAAATATAACATTAATAATAATAATAATGCATGAACGAAGATTGTTTTGGCATTGAGGTAGGCAACCTTGTCCAGGCTGTTTGCCCTGGCTGCCTGCCCTGCCTGCCTATCTTGCCTGCTTGCCTGCCTGCCTGCTGAGGGATATAGAACATTCGCCGATATTAGAGAGGATTGCAGAGTAGGACTCTGGTGGTTTAGTCGCTGGCATTGTGTTGTGGTGCGGGGCTTCTGACAAGAGGTCCAGGGAGGCTGAGAGCGCAATCCATGATGTTACAGGGATTAGCAAGGTTTCCGGAATGGGATCTGTGATAGCCGGGGGATTCAAAACTAGGATTTAGCTGGTACAGGAGAGGGATTTTGGATAATACAGGAATTTAACAGTATCGTAAATGGGATTGAGGGCTTGTAGTGCATCGTTATGCGACATTTGCAGGATGAAAACATTCCCCAATCTTGAATTATTAACAAGAAATTTAGTCTACTGTCACTGACGACTTACTTTCTAGTGCAATTGTATATTTAAAAATTTAATTGTTTATCATCATAATGTCACTAAAGTTAAGTTACAACGATGTGCTTGACTCCTTGATAATTACTGAAGGCACTTGACTCATATTGTGTTTAACATCATGCTTATTGGGAAGTGGTGCAGCCCCAATGTCTGATTCGTTAAGTGCCTTGCATATATGTGCTATTTAATAACAACACATCTGGGCGCTCAGCCTTAATGAATTCATCCAGGATGTGTTTATGTCGAAGCCAGTTACAGATATTAAAAAATCAAAGAAAAGATAATTAATGAACAATTTTTATGGATTCCATTATGTATGATACAGCTAATAAATTATCCACATAAAGAACCATGAAAAATAAAGTTTAATATTACTTTGTCTTTGTCAAACGTTATAATTAATATTAGGAAAGAAATAATTGAAGAATCTACACGTCATACAGTTAGAAGTCTTAGAGCATTTATTATTTTGGTAACGTGAACATTGATAAGCTTGAAGATTGGGACACTTATGCAACATATGGGAATCTTTATTCAGGAAACGTTTCGCCACACAGGGACTGATTACCTCAAACTCCTCTTCTCCTTACGCCTTTCTACTTTGTATTGGACTGATGAAGCCACTGTGTGGCGAAACGTTTCCTGAATAAAGATTCCCATATGTTGCATAAGTGTCTCAATCTTCAACTTGTCGGTTTTTCAAACCATTGATAAGCTTATTAACGGAATAATTTGCAACGTGAATACACGGAATGAGGAAGTAGCCAGGCTTATTGCAAGTACTTCTGGCACTTTGGTGTATACACACAGACGATCAAAGTAGTGGTCAGCATTACGGTGACTTTCTCGAACATCTTAAGCATAATTTTTCAGTTACTAAGAAGCATAAAGATACAGTATAATAACCTTTTGTGATACGTCAAAATTTACTTGCAACAGATGAAAATTAAACTGTCAAGGAATATCCAGATGTTCTTCTGTTAACTCTTTTGGGGCCTAGTTCTTACACTTTTTTGCATACCCATATGTTCGTGTGCCACCGTCCACAGGAGGGAATTGAGGTGCATATTAAGCTACCTTGCTCCGGCTTCAACATCTAAATTTATGCTAGTTATGTATACGGTTTATCTGCATGTGAGACGAAGATGTGATGTGGGTTATTCAACAGTTTGAGAATGTTCCTAAAATATGAAGGAAAAGTAGGCACTTGCTCATACATCATACATACTCATTTCATAAATACCCATCAGTCATACGAATCAATTATTCAAGCTCATTAATCATACCTACTCATCAATAATACATAATCATTACTCATACATACCCATCAATCACACAGACCCATTAATCATGCATACTTACCTACACACACACACACACACACACACACACACACACACACACACACACACACACACACAAATGACTACCTTAGGGCAGTAGACGTTATCTAATATTAGTTTTCCAAGGGTTCTCGTGTCTGGCAGCAGCCACCCTGCAGCAGCAATCAATCCTGCAATCAGCGGGAGCACACACGAAATCAGGAATTAATAATGAATTGCTAGTCAACAGTTAATCGCAACGCTTGGATCGTGCGTGCATGAATTGCTTTTTCACATTGTTGACAGGCAAACACGGTAATGCAAAGGGATCAGCACACGCGAGTGTTGTGGGATCAGCGTGGCATCAGATCCCATCACTGGAAAACACCAGCGAGCGTAAAACTGTGCGTGAAAATGGAATTTCAGGAGATGAATATCCAAGCTTCCCGGAAGTGGTGACGATGAATAGGTTTATATATATATATAATATATATATATATATATATATATATATATATATATATATATATATATATATATATATATATCCTAGGTAGTAGGTTGGTAGACAGCAACCGCCCAGGGAGGTACTACCGTCCTGCCAAATGAATGTAAAACGGAAACCTGTAATTGTTTTACATGATGGTAAGATTGCTGGTGTCATTTCTCAGTCTCATGAACATGCAAGGTTTCAGGTACGTCTTGCTACTTCTACTTACACTTAGGTCACACTACACATACATGTACAAGCCTATATATACACACACACCCCTCTGAGTTTTCTTCTATTTTTCTTACTAAATCATGTTCTTGTTTACTTCCTCTTATCTCCATTGGAAAGGGAAACAGAATTCTCCCTCCGAAAGCCATGCGTGTTGTAAGAGGCGACTAAAATGCCGGGAGCAAGGGGCTAATAACACATTCTCCTGTATAAATTACTAAATTTAAAAAGAGAAACTTTTGTTTTTCTTTTTTGGCCACCCTGTCTCAGTGGGATACTGCCGATTTGTTGAAAGAAGAAATATATATATATATATATATATATATATATATATATATATATATATATATATGTCGTGCCGAATATGTAAAACTGGTCAATTAGCAAGAACTCATTTAAAATTAATTCCTTTCTGAAATTTTCTTTTATATGTTTAAAGATATATTTTTTTCATTAATGTTAATGTAAAAATTTATAATTTTGCACCAAAAGAATCTTAGAAAACTTACCTAACCTTATTATAACAAGAACAATTTATTTTAGCCTAACCCAACTAAATATATTGTAGATTTGTTTACAATAATTTAATACTAAACAAACACAGTGAAATATATTTTTTTCGTTAAGTTCAGAATGATTTTGGCGAAATTATTGCATACACAAATTTTCACTTGTCCTATATGGCAAGATAAACGTTGCTATTTAAACAAAAAAAAAATCACAGTAAACAGGTGATATCAGAATATGCAAAACAACCACTGTGAAAGAATAGTGAAATTCCATGCACTTTCGTGACTTCTCATATTATCAAGGAACTACAAAAACAATACATCAAAGGAAGGCATATAAAGGGTCAAGACTACACCTCACCATCACATCCCACAACAAAGCAACACCTGATATGTGACAACACCCAACTCTGCGAAACACACCTAGTACTCTACCCAAGGATTAAGATTTATTATCTGTTTAATGTATCATTAAATTCTTCCAAAATTTTATTAATTATAAATGAATCTAATTTATATAAACCAAAGGAAATATTCATATTTTCAAAACTGTTTTTTATGAAACATGATTCAATTAAATTCCTGTCGACCATGGACTTGGTTTATACAAGTTTCTCAGCCTTTTGAAAATCAATTGGATGGTTAAAATCTTTGACATGAATAAATAGAGCATTGGAATCTTGTTAGGACAAGATTCTATTTGCCATGCAGACTCTTCTAGCAGATCAGTTTCCCAGTCACAAGCAGTCCCACTGGGACAGACCCATCGTAAAACAAAAATTGCCTAAACAGTGCTGAACAATGTTTCGAGAAAGAGCAAAGCTCGTCTAGCGGTGAAGGCGATTATCTTTTGGCTGTTCCTATTCCTCCTTGACCACACGCTTCGACCTTCAGACCATTCGGAATGGCGTATCTCTTTGCCTAGCCACACCCATGCTCACTGAACACATTCATTTGCGGCGGAGTGTCAGTTGATCAGTGTGGGCTACATGGTCTTTTTGTCATACGTCGGAAGGAAAGTGTGCTAGACATGAGTCCAGTAATATCATCAAGCAAAATCTCGCCATAACCCTTTGCCCAGCAGGAAGGGAACCTCAGGTACTGAGGTCTGATGGAAGTCAAGAGTCCACATGGAGTCACCATGCTACCCTGGAAAGAAGGCAAGCAGAATGCATGGGATTACACCTGTGGATCTACAATGGCTGACACCTACCTACAATGCTCTGAATTTGAAAGGGGTGGTGCCGCCAGTTTTAGTGAGACTCAGAAAATCAAATTCAGTGTACTGGCACCGTGCAGTACCTTAGTCCCAATCGGATCGGAGACCTGGAACGTGGAGCAAGTGTGCCTTGTTTCCTTAAAGAGCTGGGTGACAAACTCATCACGAAAGCCAAGGACACGAAAGCAAACAACGTCCTATTCCAGAGACTCAGTGCTGCAATCCAACATTCTGGGCACACGACCCACTGCCGGGGAGCTGGAGTTGTAGGCTGCATTTTTGTTAATGAATTTTGTTTTCAAATAAGGTTCATAAATATAGTACATAGGGGTGGCAGGAAAAGAAAATACTCAACAGTCCCGGAGAGAAACTTCCCGAGTCTTCACTGAAGTACGTTTAATCTTTTCTCCAAGGATGAAGGTCCCCAGTCAGCTCTAGAGGTGGTACCACCCTACACACACACACACACACACACACACACACACACACACACACACACACACACACACACACACACACACACACACACACACACACCAGAAGGAGAGTGGTGGAGCACCTGGAACGGAACAAGAGTATAAAGGAAAACCAGAAGGGATTCATGGAAGGCAAATCCTGTGTTACAAACCTTCTGGAGTTTTATGATTAAGTAACAGAAGTAAGACACGAGAGAGAGGGGTGGGCTGATTGCATTTTCTTGGATTGCAAGAAGGCCTTCGACACAGTTCCTCACAAGAGATTAGCGCAGAAGCTAGAAGATCAGGCGCATATAACAGGAAGGGCACTGCAATGGATTAGAGAATACCTGACAGGGAGGCAACAACGAGTTACGGTACGTGATGAGGTATCAGTGGGCACCTGTGACGAGCGGGGTCCCACAAGGGTCGGTCCTAGAACCAGTGCTGTTTTTGGTAAATGTGAATGACATGATGGAAGGGATAGACTCAGAAGTGTCCCTGTTCGCAGATGATGTGAAGTTAATGAGGAGAGTTAAATCAGATGAGGATCAGGCAGGACTTCAAAGAGACCTGGACAGGCTGGACACCTGGTCCAGCAATTGGCTTCTCGAATTTAACCCCACCAAGTGCAAAGTCATGAAGATCGAGGAAGGGCAAATAAGACCGCAGACGGAGTATAGGCTAGGTGGCCAAAGACTGCAATCCTCTCTCAAGGAGAAAGAACTTGGGGTGAGTATAACACCGAGCACATCTCCAGAAGGGCACATCAACCAGATAACTGCTGCAGTATAAGGGCGCCTGGCAAACCTGAGAATAGCGTTCCCGTACTTTAATAAGGAATCGTTCAAGACACTGTACACCGTGTATGTCAGGCCCATACTGGAATATGCAACACCAGTTTGAAACCCACACCTGGTCAAGCACATCAAGAAATTAGAGAAAGTGCAAAGGTTTACGACAAGGTTAGTTCCAGAGCTAAGAGGAATGTCCTACGAAGAAAGGTTAAGGGAAATCTGCCTGACGACACTGGAGGACAGAAGGGTTAAGGGAAACATGATAATGACATAAGAACATAAGAAAGAAGGAACACTGCAACAGGCCTACTGACCCATGCGGAGCAGGTCCATGTCCCCCCCCCGGCCGGATAAGACCAATGACCCCCCTCCCGGATTAGCCCAATGACCCACCCAGTCTGGTCACCTCCACTCAAGGATGGGGCACTGCACCAGACCCAGCAGCACAAGCTAGTCAGGTCCAGCGACATACAAAATACCTCGTGAAATAGACAAGGTGGACAGAGACAGGATGTTCCAGAGAGGGGACACAGAAACAAGGGGTCACACATGGAAGTTGAAGACTCAGATGAGTCAAATGGATGTTAGGAAGTATTTCTTCAGTCATAGAGTAGTCAGGAAATGGAATAGTCTAGCAAGTAATGTAGTGGAGGCAGGAACCATACATAGCTTAAAGACGAGATATGATAAAGCTCATGGAGCAGGGAGAGAGAGGACCCAGTAGCGGTCAGTGAAGAGGCGGTGCCAGAAGCCGAGTATCGACCCCTGCAACCACAATTAGGTGAGTACAATTAGGTGAGTACACACACAACGAAGTGGCGGCCAGGAGCCATGAATCGACCAATGCAACCTTGGAGGTGAGTACACACCCAAAACAACAATAATAACACCTAAAACAAAAACAACAACAAAACAGAGGTAACATTTACAAGACAGCTCACACCTCCCCTCCCTGTGTGAATTAGCCGTCGCACCAGTCATAATAACAGGATGAACATAATCCGCTGTGAAGGATATGAAGACTTCTCTTGTTGTGGAGGAGTCAGGTGCTATAATCAACACCGTTCCTGTCTGTGACCAAAATCTCTGTGGCTGACGAATGAAGAAACAGTTACATCCGTTGTTGTCGCTAAGACAGACTGGTGTAAAGATTTCCTTTAGTTTATCATATGAAAAGTTGGGTTAGGCTTGAATCAATCCTAGTTTTTCTGGGCTAATTCTTGACAAAACTAATAGGAGTTAATTAACTTACGATCACTAGTTATGCTAATAGTGAATAAGACTATTATTATACCGAGATTAACTTTGAGAAAGAATCCATAATTTACACAGACTAAATATTTATATATATAAATCTCCAGTATGGAGGAGGTGAACGTATTCAGATATTTGGGAGTGGACGTGTCAGCGGATGGGTCTATGAAAGATGAGGTGAATCATAGAATTGATGAGGGAAAAAGAGTGAGTGGTGCACTTAGGAGTCTGTGGAGACAAAGAACTTTGTCCTTGGAGGCAAAGAGGGGAATGTATGAGAGTATAGTTTTACCAACGCTCTTATATGGGTGTGAAGCGTGGGTGATGAATGTTGCAGCGAGGAGAAGGCTGGAGGCAGTGGAGATGTCATGTCTGAGGGCAATGTGTGGTGTGAATATAATGCAGAGAATTCGTAGTTTGGAAGTTAGGAGGAGGTGCGGGATTACCAAAACTGTTGTCCAGAGGGCTGAGGAAGGGTTGTTGAGGTGGTTCGGACATGTAGAGAGAATGGAGCAAAACAGAATGACTTCAAGAGTGTATCAGTCTGTAGTGGAAGGAAGGCGGGGTAGGGGTCGGCCTAGGAAGGGTTGGAGGGAGGGGGTAAAGGAGGTTTTGTGTGCGAGGGTCTTGGACTTCCAGCAGGCATGCGTGAGCGTGTTTGATAGGAGTGAATGGAGACAAATGGTTTTTAATACTTGACGTGCTGTTGGAGTGTGAGCAAAGTAACATTTATGAAGGGATTCAGGGAAACCGGCAGGCCGGACTTGAGTCCTGGAGATGGGAAGTACAGTGCCTGCACTCTGAAGGAGGGGTGTTAATGTTGCAGTTTAAAAACTGTAGTGTAAAGCACCCTTCTGGCAAGACAGTGATGGAGTGAATGATGGTGAAAGTTTTTCTTTTTCGGGCCACCCTGCCTTGGTGGGAATCGGCCGGTGTGATAATAAAAAAAAAATATAAATAAATAAATCTCCAGGCCGAGATACTATAACCTAGTAATCTCGGGCTATAGATCCTCTGATCCTCTGCCTTAGAGCACATAGCAGTAGTTATAATGTATCAGGTTTACATGCTTATTAACAATAATTCGAAAATTTATATGTGGATCCAGCTTACCCAGCCAGCCACTCACATTATTTAAATCAAAACTTCACTTTAATGTCAATCTCCTTTTATGTCACAGACACTTGACAGATAAATAGCCTAACTATCGATGTTAAATCTGCGAGTTAAACCAGCCATATTATGCAGTCTTAACCTTTAGGATAAACACATATACAAAGTGATATATTACTCTCCGTCCTCCAAAGTCAGACAGTCAAAGGACAGACAGGATCTTAATAAATCCTCCCCATAACAAATACGGTAAAAGATCTATGTTTATAAATGACCTATTATTATGGGGATACCTTTTGTGGATCGTTGAGTTTTTCCTCCCCAGCATATCGTTTCGGTGGGATAACCCGAGAATGACTCTTCGTATCGGCCTAAAACTTGCAATGATTGTGTATCATAGATAAACGATGGCTCGTAGTGTTATATTAGTGGGAGGTGTAGCTCTTATTTACTAGTTTTAAAACACCCTCTGTTTTTAAGGCAGGGGGATTATCATTACGCACTAAACTAAATACTACACATTTTCTAATCTACTTGTTATTTTGAGTTTTCTCAGTTCAAAATGGAACACCAGAATCAATCAAGGTATAGCCAGTTTATATACAAAATGGTTTGGAACATTTAGTATTTGTTGGTAAGACACATGTGCAACACCAGGGTATCTTTATTATGAGGACGTTTCGCCCACCAGTGGCTAAATCAATTCATTACAGAGGTTATCAAAAGGTGCTGAATCTGGAGACAGCAGAAGACGAGGTAATCACTCCTTCAGCCTAGATGAAGGTGTTCACTTCCGTAGTCTTGATGAATCTGGAGCATATGAAGGTAGATGAACACTTGTACGGGAGTCAGATGAGGTGTAGCAGTTGAGGGTATCGTCACCGTGGGCGGGACCCATTAGTGGAAGTAGATGATGCCCAAGAGTTGGGCCAGACGTTAGCATACTGGTGGGCGAAGCGTCTCCACAATAAAGATACCCAGGTGTTTCATATGTCTTATTCATCAACTTATCGGTATTGTATACCATTACTTAGTTACCATTAGTGTTCTTATTTTCCTAGGACACACCAGACCAGGTTGGAAGATTTCACGACTCTCTCTCTCTCTCTCTCTCTCTCTCTCTCTCTCTCTCTCTCTCTCTCTCTCTCTCTCTCTCTCTCTCTCTCTCTTTTCTAACCGCCCGCTGCGCTGCCCTCTCTTCGCTGCCCTCTCCTCTTCCCTCTCTGCCGCCCTCTCAACAATAGTTTTGATAGTTGAACCAGAATTATAAACAACAATTGTAAACACTTGTTGTAAACAACAGTGAGTGATAAATTTTCATTCAGGTGTGGGCGGTTGGTGGGCGTGCCTGTGGGCGGCCTGGTGGGTGGGCTGATGGAAGTAGGTAAAGGAAGGATGGGCGGCTGATAGAATGGGCGTATGTTTTAAAGGATGGGTGGGCAGGCGGGCGGCTCGGTGTTTGAGTGGGGGGGGGTGGACGAGTAATCGGCGTATGGGAATGTGGGGGGAAGGGCGTGCGGGGGGCGTGCGAGAGGGCGTGCGAGGTGTTATCTAGCTCACGTGCTGCCGGATGTTCCCTGCAGGAGATTTTTGGTGTACATAAAAAAACAGCGCGTGAGTTGCCGGTGAATTAATGAGGGAGTGGAGCGGAAGGTGTCCCTCATTGTCTCTCATTGTCTCTCATTTCTTCTCCTGCTTACCGCAGTTTTCTCTCTCCGATTTTTATCGCTGTCTATCTGTCTCAGTTTCAGTGTTTGTGTTTCAATCTTTCTTTCTGTCTCTTCCTCATTTTTCCTTGTCCGTTTCTTGACTCACCCTGATTCCTCTCCGTCCTCATTCCATCTTTATTATCTCTGTTATCCTTTTTATCTTATTTTCCTATCTTTTCCTCCTCGGATAAGACTAATTGCAGATATAAATTCAGATGTACTCATGTTGTACTTCTTCAGAGTATCGATATGCTCTTGCGCTACGGTCCACACGAATAGTCTAAATCTGATTCCTCTTCTCTTCTCTTCTCTTCTCTTCTTTTCCTGCTCAATCTATCTTTCTTCCCTATCCATCTACCTCCTTCCATATGTTGGAGCGGTGCTAGGAACGTCTTGAAATAGGCCTTGGGATTCTCCAAGGAAAATTTAAAGACGTAAATTGAAGGTAGTTTATTCACAGCACCTTCTTAAGATGCAAATGTTTTTAAGATAATCAAGTTTCAGCGTGCAACTTAAAGATACAAACCATTTAAAACATATCCGCCTCGGAGACAGAATGTTTTAACATCTGAGCCACAAACGTCTCGTAATCTTCCTGAGTAATATTAAGAGCGCTTCAGTATTCAGCTAAGTTGCAAAACAACCATGGGAGAGAGTTGAATGATAGCTCTAGGTCTTTCTTGTTGCAATGAACATCATGGCCTTGCAATGTTGCAGGAAAGAGATGGTCCAAGCAAATACGATCACAGGGAACGCCTTTGCTGGCTCTCAGGAAAGGTGCTCCCTGTGATCGCATTTGCATCGACCTCCTCCTACTTTCTGAAACAATTCAAACTCCTGATAATGTGGTGATTGCAACATGAAAGGCCTAGAGCTATCATTCAACTCTCCCCCTGGTTGCTGTATATCTTGTATCGCTTGTTCGCGATATTTGAAGTCCTAAGCGATAGAGAGGCTTTCAAATCCATCTCTCCTAGACAAACGCATGCAATAATCCGCCTCGCCATTATGAAAGCTTTCATGAATCCACTGTATACCAGTTTTCTATCCGGTCATGCCAGCCACTTATCCATCAGTCTAGCCATTCGTCTTCCCAGTCTTTCCAAACATCCAGGTTGCCATCCAGCCTGTATCATGCTGAGTCTCTGACAGGCACTAAACCATTCATATGAAAACGACAGCAGCACTGACAGTGACTACCATGGAACATGATGAAGACAGCAGCACTGATAGTGACTACCATGGAACATGATGTAGACAGCAGCACTGATAGTGACTACCATGGAACATGATGAAGACAGCAGCACTGATAGTGACTACCATGGAACATGATGAAAACAGCAGCACTGATAGTGACTACCATGGAACATGAGGAAGACAGCAGCACTGATAGTGACTACCATGGAACATGAGGAAGACAGCAGCACTGATAGTGACTACCATGGAACATGAGGAAGACAGCAGCACTGATAGTGACTACCACGGAACATGAGGAAGACAGCAGCACTGATAGTGACTACCACGGAACATGAGGAAGACAGCAGCACTGATAGTGACTACCACGGAACATGAGGAAGACAGCAGCACTGATAGTGACTACCACGGAACATGAGGAAGACAGCAGCACTGATAGTGACTACCACGGAACATGAGGAAGACAGCAGCACTGATAGTGACTACCATGGAACATGAGGAAGACAGCAGCACTGATAGTGACTACCATGGAACATGAGGAAGACAGCAGCACTGATAGTGACTACCATGGAACATGAGAAAGACAGCAGCACTGATAGTGACTACCATGGAACATAAAGGCAGCAGCTCTGAATTTTTAGGACCATACAACACTTTTCGGATAAAGGTAATTGAAAGTGACACTGCATATGTTTCCCTGGAGGGTGGTACCTTGATGCCGGTGATGGGCTCTTGATCCAGAGAATTAGAGATGGCATCTACTTCCCTGGATTTGCCGCCCATTCCCAATGCACTGTATAATACTGAGCTTCCTTGAACTACAGATGGTGAGCGGGAATCACCAGCTGTCCCCAGCTGTTCTAATTTAGATTTTTCAATTCATTAAATACTTATGGAAATGTCATTTAGTAAGAAAATCATTTTTTTAAAACACTTTAATGGTAATTACCATAGCAGAATAAAATGCACGAGAATTATTATTAATTTTAAAAGAATATGGACAAAAAAAAAGGCTTCGGTTATAGTTTATTGAACAGGTTAAACTTCCCCCCCATGAAGTTAACTCCATTTCATCGCTTTTCTTATTGTTTTCTTTTAGTTTTCTTGCTTGCTTTCTGTTATTCATTCTCACTTATGTTTTCCCGATCCTTTCTTCCTTTCCCTCTCTAGTTATCACTTCTTTCATTTCTCACCGTCTGCTTTCATATTCTCTTCCATCGCTTTTTGATCATTAACTATTCCATATACATACACAAATAACCGCACATAGAAGAGAGGAGCTTACGACGACGTTACGGTCCGACTTGGACCATTTACAGTCACACTGTGACTTTGTAAATGTCACAGTGCGTGTTATTTGTGTATTGTTCCAGTCACGGTATTGTGCCTTTTCTTGTTATTTATTCCATTTCATTTGTTTTATGTTCCTCTGTTTCTTCCCTTCTCCCGCTCTATCCCTTTCCATTAATTTCTATTCATTTCTCCTTTCCATATTCCTTCCACCTATGCATATTCTTTTATCCCATTCTTTTCGAGTCTCTCCTCTTCATTGCTGCTTCCATATTCCTTTCTTAGTTAACTCCATCACTCATCCCCTTCCATTTCTCTTCCTCCTTTTCTTCATTCCTCCCTTCCCTGTATTTTCTCCCTCCTCACCTCCCACTAAATCCATCTCCCCATCCCGGAGGTCGGCTCCCCTCCCCATTGCACTGTCGACAGGCAAAACTTGTATACCTATGACACATATTTAGCGAGAATCCATCTCTGGTGCCAGTAGAGTGCCAGGCTGATGGAGGGGGGTGTCATGGCCCCCTGACACAAGCATAATGTGTGTCAATCATTCCTGAAACACAGTGCCAATTTTCGTCACGTTTTTTGACGATTTTAGTGATGCTGTTGTTTGAGAGAGAGAGAGAGAGAGAGAGAGAGAGAGAGAGAGAGAGAGAGAGATAGAGAGAGAGAGCAAGACACACACACACACCCACACACACACACAGATAGACAAAGAGACAGAAAGATAGAAAGATAATTGAAATATATGAATGAAAATGAGTTAAAAATATTACATTTTACTTTTTTTAGGCCCAACCTGGAGTATGACGGTTGTATAGAACCATCTTT
Organism: Cherax quadricarinatus; assembly: GCF_038502225.1. NCBI lineage: Eukaryota > Metazoa > Arthropoda > Malacostraca > Decapoda > Parastacidae > Cherax > Cherax quadricarinatus. The sequence continues at coordinate 31,434,916 of NC_091311.1, read as the reverse complement.
ATAAAAATAAGCGATACAGAAACTGCTGAGAGAAAAAACACCAAGTGGATCCAAGAATTACGAAGTCTGTGCAAGAAGAAAAATTGTAAATATTAAATTTGTTTTTGTAGACAACGGGAGAAGAGGCGCAATAAAGTACATAGACGCTCTTGGGAGTTTACAAGAAAAATAGAACTCAGCGATAACGCCCTCAGCTCACAACCGATGGGTTTGGGCTCAATCCTGGGGCGGGTGGAGATGCGGCGCGTGTGTTGCCTTGCCCCTGTTACCCACAAATAACCCGCACATAGATAGGAGCTTACGACGACGTTCCGAACCGACTTGGACCATTTACAAAGTTACACTAACAGAAAGGAGAGAAGGAGGCAGTATACTGCCTCTTTCTCTCCTCCGGATTATTTGTGTATTTACCGAGCACTAAATAGATACCTGGGTGTTAGATGACTTTTGTAGGATCTATACTTACAATAGGTCGAGATAGGTTAATTGCTCTTAATCTGGTAATTCACTGGTGTAAAACATCGTAGGGAAAAAATGTCTTTGAAACAGCAACTGGAAAAATATGTATTTCGAGTCTTAGAAGAAACGTTGCCAAAAAAAATTGTGAGTACAGGTCTGGGAGGTGGGTGTGAGTGCAGGTCTGGGAGGTGGGTGTGAGTGCAGGTCTGGGAGGTGGGTGTGAGTGCAGGTCTGGGAGGAGGGTGTGAGTGCAGGTCTGGGAGGTGGGTGTGAGTGCAGGTCTGGGAGGTGGGTGTGAGTGCAGGTCTGGGAGGAGGGTGTGAGTGCAGGTCTGGGAGGTGGGTGTGAGTGCAGGTCTGGGAGGTGGGTGTGAGTGCAGGTCTGGGAGGTGGGTGTGAGTGCAGGTCTGGGAGGTGGGTGTGAGTGCAGGTCTGGGAGGTGGGTGTGAGTGCAGGTCTGGGAGGTGGGTGTGAGTGCAGGTCTGGGAGGTGGGTGTGAGTGCAGGTCTGGGAGGTGGGTGTGAGTGCAGGTCTGGGAGGTGGGTGTGAGTGCAGGTCTGGGAGGTGGGTGTGAGTGCAGGTCTGGGAGGTGGGTGTGAGTGCAGGTCTGGGAGGTGGGTGTGAGTGCAGGTCTGGGAGGTGGGTGTGAGTGCAGGTCTGGGAGGTGGGTGTGAGTGCAGGTCTGGGAGGTGGGTGTGAGTGCAGGTCTGGGAGGTGGGTGTGAGTGCAGGTCTGGGAGGTGGGTGTGAGTGCAGGTCTGGGAGGTGGGTGTGAGTGCAGGTCTGGGAGGTGGGTGTGAGTGCAGGTCTGGGAGGTGGGTGTGAGTGCAGGTCTGGGAGGTGGGTGTGAGTGCAGGTCTGGGAGGTGGGTGTGAGTGCAGGTCTGGGAGGTGGGTGTGAGTGCAGGTCTGGGAGGTGGGTGTGAGTGCAGGTCTGGGAGGTGGGTGTGAGTGCAGGTCTGGGAGGTGGGTGTGAGTGCAGGTCTGGGAGGTGGGTGTGAGTGCAGGTCTGGGAGGTGGGTGTGAGTGCAGGTCTGGGAGGTGGGTGTGAGTGCAGGTCTGGGAGGTGGGTGTGAGTGCAGGGCTGGGAGGTGGGTGTGAGTGCAGGGCTGGGAGGAGGGTGTGAGTGCAGGTCTGGGAGGTGGGTGTGAGCGCAGGTCTGGGAGGTGGGTGTGAGTGCAGGGCTGGGAGGTGGGTGTGAGTGCAGGTCTGGGAGGTGGGTGTGAGCGCAGGGCTGGGAGGTGGGTGTGAGCGCAGGTCTGGGAGGTGGGTGTGAGCGCAGGTCTGGGAGGTGGGTGTGAGTGCAGGGCTGGGAGGTGGGTGTGAGTGCAGGGCTGGGAGGTGGGTGTGAGTGCAGGTCTGGGAGGTGGGTGTGAGTGCAGGTCTGGGAGGTGGGTGTGAGTGCAGGGCTGGGAGGTGGGTGTGAGTGCAGGTCTGGGAGGTGGGTGTGAGCGCAGGGCTGGGAGGTGGGTGTGAGCGCAGGGCTGGGAGGTGGGTGTGAGCGCAGGGCTGGGAGGAGGGTGTGAGTGCAGGTCTGGGAGGTGGGTGTGAGCGCAGGTCTGGGAGGTGGGTGTGAGCGCAGGGCTGGGAGGTGGGTGTGAGCGCAGGGCTGGGAGGTGGGTGTGAGCGCAGGGCTGGGAGGTGGGTGTGAGCGCAGGGCTGGGAGGTGGGTGTGAGCGCAGGGCTGGGAGGTGGGTGTGAGTGCAGGTCTGGGAGGTGGGTGTGAGTGCAGGGCTGGGAGGTGGGTGTGAGTGCAGGGCTGGGAGGAGGGTGTGAGTGCAGGTCTGGGAGGAGGGTGTGAGTGCAGGTCTGGGAGGTGGGTGTGAGTGCAGGTCTGGGAGGAGGGTGTGAGTGCAGGTCTGGGAGGAGGGTGTGAGTGCAGGTCTGGGAGGTGGGTGTGAGTGCAGGTCTGGGAGGTGGGTGTGAGTGCAGGTCTGGGAGGTGGGTGTGAGTGCAGGTCTGGGAGGTGGGTGTGAGTGCAGGTCTGGGAGGTTGGTGTGAGTGCAGGTCTGGGAGGTTGGTGTGAGTGCAGGTCTGGGAGGTGGGTGTGAGTGCAGGTCTGGGAGGTGGGCGTGAGTGCAGGTCTGGGAGGTGGGCGTGAGTGCAGGTCTGGGAGGTGGGCGTGAGTGCAGGGCTGGGAGGTGGGCGTGAGCGCAGGTCTGGGAGGTGGGCGTGAGCGCAGGTCTGGGAGGAGGGCGTGAGCGCAGGTCTGGGAGGTGGGCGTGAGCGCAGGTCTGGGAGGTGGGCGTGAGCGCAGGTCTGGGAGGTGGGCGTGAGCGCAGGTCTGGGAGGTGGGCGTGAGCGCAGGTCTGGGAGGTGGGCGTGAGCGCAGGTCTGGGAGGTGGGCGTGAGCGCAGGTCTGGGAGGTGGGCGTGAGTGCAGGTCTGGGAGGTGGGCGTGAGTGCAGGTCTGGGAGGTGGGCGTGAGTGCAGGTCTGGGAGGTTGGTGTGAGTGCAGGTCTGGGAGGTTGGTGTGAGTGCAGGTCTGGGAGGTTGGTGTGAGTGCAGGTCTGGGAGGTGGGCGTGAGTGCAGGGCTGGGAGGTGGGCGTGAGCGCAGGTCTGGGAGGTGGGCGTGAGCGCAGGTCTGGGAGGAGGGCGTGAGCGCAGGTCTGGGAGGTGGGCGTGAGCGCAGGTCTGGGAGGTGGGCGTGAGCGCAGGTCTGGGAGGTGGGCGTGAGCGCAGGTCTGGGAGGTGGGCGTGAGCGCAGGTCTGGGAGGTGGGCGTGAGCGCAGGTCTGGGAGGTGGGCGTGAGTGCAGGTCTGGGAGGAGGGCGTGAGTGCAGGTCTGGGAGGAGGGCGTGAGTGCAGGTCTGGGAGGAGGGCGTGAGTGCAGGTCTGGGAGGTGGGCGTGAGTGCAGGTCTGGGAGGTGGGCGTGAGTGCAGGTCTGGGAGGTGGGCGTGAGTGCAGGTCTGGGAGGTGGGTGTGAGTGCAGGTCTGGGAGGTGGGTGTGAGTGCAGGTCTGGGAGGTGGGCGTGAGTGCAGGTCTGGGAGGTGGGCGTGAGCGCAGGTCTGGGAGGTGGGCGTGAGCGCAGGTCTGGGAGGTGGGCGTGAGCGCAGATCTGGGAGGTGGGCGTGAGCGCAGGTCTGGGAGGAGGGCGTGAGCGCAGGTCTGGGAGGTGGGCGTGAGCGCAGGTCTGGGAGGTGGGCGTGAGTGCAGGTCTGGGAGGAGGGCGTGAGTGCAGGTCTGGGAGGAGGGTGTGAGTGCAGGTCTGGGAGGAGGGTGTGAGCGCAGGTCTGGGAGGTGGGCGTGAGCGCAGGTCTGGGAGGAGGGCGTGAGCGCAGGTCTGGGAGGTGGGCGTGAGCGCAGGTCTGGGAGGTGGGCGTGAGCGCAGGTCTGGGAGGTGGGCGTGAGCGCAGGTCTGGGAGGTGGGCGTGAGCGCAGGTCTGGGAGGTGGGCGTGAGCGCAGGTCTGGGAGGTGGGCGTGAGCGCAGGTCTGGGAGGTGGGCGTGAGCGCAGGTCTGGGAGGTGGGCGTGAGTGCAGGTCTGGGAGGAGGGCGTGAGTGCAGGTCTGGGAGGAGGGCGTGAGTGCAGGTCTGGGAGGAGGGCGTGAGTGCAGGTCTGGGAGGTGGGCGTGAGTGCAGGTCTGGGAGGTGGGCGTGAGTGCAGGTCTGGGAGGTGTGTGTGAGTGCAGGTCTGGGAGGTGGGTGTGAGTGCAGGTCTGGGAGGTGGGTGTGAGTGCAGGTCTGGGAGGTGGGCGTGAGCGCAGGTCTGGGAGGTGGGCGTGAGCGCAGGTCTGGGAGGTGGGCGTGAGCGCAGGTCTGGGAGGTGGGCGTGAGCGCAGATCTGGGAGGTGGGCGTGAGCGCAGGTCTGGGAGGAGGGCGTGAGCGCAGGTCTGGGAGGTGGGCGTGAGTGCAGGTCTGGGAGGTGGGCGTGAGTGCAGATCTGGGAGGTGGGCGTGAGTGCAGGTCTGGGAGGAGGGTGTGAGTGCAGGTCTGGGAGGAGGGTGTGAGTGCAGGTCTGGGAGGAGGGTGTGAGTGCAGGTCTGGGAGGAGGGTATAAGTGAAAAGTTTGTGCCTCGAGTTTATCTCAAGAAGAATGGAGCCTCCAGCCCACCTTGCACAAAACAAATGGAAGTGTCCTTAGCACTACATAAATAATACACAAATAACCCGCACAAAGGAGAGAGGAGCTCAGAACGACGTTTCGGTCTGACTTGGACCATTTACAAAGTCACACTTTTTTTAATTTTTTCATATTGTTTAAAAAATTAATTAAGAGATGGGACACCTCAGTCGTATTTAATTATGCAATCAAGATATGACGGAAGGATACAAGAGCTGAACATCACTAAGAGAATGAAGAACCAGAGGAGACATAATCACAACATACAAGATACTGAGAGGCATGGATAAAGTGGAGACATATATATATATATATATATATATATATATATATATATATATATATATATATATATATATATATATATATATATATATATATATATATATTTATATATATATATAAAGAGAGCGAATGATATGACAAACGAAAATTACATATTCAGTAAGTGAATATAGGTGTGAGTAAGACCTGCCTCGCATGGGCCATTAGGCCTAATGCAGTGCCATTTTTTTTCGCTCGAGTTTCCATGTTCCGATACGAAAGAATTCTTTCAGTGCGAGAGTAGCGACCAAGTGCATTCCGGAGAGATGTATTGGAGGCTACTTCCTAGCAAACATACAGAAGCACAAATGCCAAAACCAGAAGAGCCGGAATTAACCCAAGCCAGATAAACGATAAATGAAGACGGAAGAAGAAACTGTGGCTGTAAAATAAGACAGTTGGAGGACAAGACAGATATGCCGAGGAATCCTTTGTATGCACAAAGTTTCGCTCAACAATGGACCTTTCCAAGTATTGAGTAAAACTATGCATAATTAAAGGTCTCCTCCGCATTAGGTAGTGTCTTTTAAAGCAAAGACGGAGCCAAAGACCTTAGCACATCCAAACAAATAAGGTAGCATCCTGGAGCATATCAGTTCTTTATTATTAACACATGATCTGATAATGAACTGATAAAGTACTAGACCGAAACATCGCCTGTAATAAAGTACAGTTGTCTGCTTTAACTGTCTACCATACTGGTAATACTTGCTATACTACACATCCTCACAAACATAACTTACATAAGTATGTGAATAAGACAATTTGCGGTTTATGGCATTTTGTTAACTAGATGTTTCGTCCACTAGGGATTTTTATCAATGAGCGAAACGTCTTCTCAACAAAATGCCATAAACCGCTTGCTGTCTTATTTCATCCTAGTTGGTATATTCTTCCCGTGGTATACACATCTAAATGAATATTTACAATAACAATAAACTTGATTATCCATCCTCAACTCCCCTCCTTTCATTTTTTCCTTGACAGGCAACTTGAAATGCATCAGCCGCTGACTCCATAATGTTTGCTTTCCATTTTCCGTCAAGGCCAATGAATATAAAGCGAAAGAGGATGGGAGGTTTACGCGGGGATAGATCTCATTTAATTAGATTTTTTTTCTGAGAAGCGCTGCCAGAATTTTCATCTTGGGATCGCCATAGCTGGAGGTCCCACCAGCCTTTGAAAAGAAGTGCAAGAGAGTTTTAAAGATATTTCGTGTTTTGAAAGTGGAATTGTTTTCTGGAGAATGAGAGGGGATGAAGGTGCCTTGATCTGTATCAAGCTGTCAATTATTCTGTCTACCTTTTATTAGTCTGTCTATCACCTAGTCTGTTTATCTGTCAATTAGTCAATCTATCATTCTGTTTGTCACTTTGTCTGTTAATTACTCTGTCAGTTCGTAATTCTATTATCTTCCAGTCTTCTCACTGCAAGAACTAATATTTGTTATTGTGTAAATGGCCACAGGTGTCCGCTAGCAGCATAAACTGGTGGTCGTGGGTTATGATGGATCTTGCGACAGGTCCTGCGAAAGGTTGTGTAATAGCATAAGAACATTAGAAAGAAGGAACATTGTAGCAGGCCTACTGGTCCAGGCTGGTCTTGTCCAACTCACACCCACTCATGTATTTGTCAAATTACTCACCGTTTTAGCTTCAATTACGTTACTCGGGAGTAAAATAATAAGACCAATAATACATCTTTTAATAGCGTCATATTGTGCTATAGCCATGACATTCTAGAATTATGTGGTATTTTAACTATGTAGTGGTCAGATATGTGGTGCTGGAGTCATGTGGTGCTCCAGGCTATTGGGTGCAATAGCCATATGGGGAGTTATTTAAACACCTGCGTGTCTGGAAGAAGGGCCTTCTGTGAATTTTCTAAAGTGTAAAAAAACAGCGAGAAGCCGAAACGGCAAAGGAGAGAATAGTAAAACAGGTACACACAGGTGTAAAGATTATAGGAAATAATTTAAAATTTTTAGTTTTTTCGCCGAAGTGGCTAGCTTTATTTGTGCGCCCCCATATTCACCGTGTGGACGGTCGCGGCTAATTTAGTGTGCATCCCATATCCATATTCACACAACAGATGGTAGTGGCTAGTTTATGGTGCGGTAGCGCAAAAGTATTCGGATACACAAAAGACCAAGGAAGTAGGCCTTAACCAGAAAGAAAGCAGGAAAAGTGTAGGAAAATAGTGGTAGCCAGGAACATCCGCAATAACGGAGAGTGAGAGAGAATGAGAGAAATTTATATGGCATAAACTCACACGCAGATTCCCGTATCGACACGTTCTCGCACAAAGTTTTACTGATATATATGTTTATATAAACATTTCCCTCCCCTAGCACGGTGCAATTGCGTACTCATGTCTGTGTAAAATTATTGAGCCTGGTGTGTGCCGAAGCGTATGCTGTGCTCCATCTCGGGCACAAGCGCACCTGGGACAGTCATAATGGTGTAGTCAGCTTGCCTGAGTTACCCCTTAAAAAACGTCGACGACCGTAACTCACACGAACTTCAAAGCGCTTGTCGAGAGGTGCTAAAACCACACTGTACTAATCTTGCAGCGGGGAATAAATGTCCATTTAGTGAACGTACACTTGATGTTTATTTTGCGTGTAAATTAGGTTCGTAATTTTGATTTCAAGGTGTGTAAAAATGGGGTTCGTAAATTCAGACGAAATATGAAGCGTTGGCTCACGGGGGTTAAAATAGTGGTGGTGGAGGTGGCATTAGTGAGTGTGTCGGTGTTGTAGATGGTGACAGTAGTGGTGATAAGAATATTAATAGCAGTGTGAGGAAGATAATACACATCACGGTAAAATGTACAATAATAGTTGTGCAGTGGCTGTAACGTCAAGGTCAGGAAATAATTACAGGAGGAACTCTAATGTCAAGCATGGAAAATGACTGCAGGGGGAGCTGTAATATCAAGTAGGAATAATGATTGCAGAGGAAGTGTAATATCAAGCAGGGATAAATACTGCAGAAGAAACTGAAGACACAGACACGTTTCGGCACAAGTTTATATTGGAACGGCGTAAGATCTGAAAATTGTTATATGCAGTGATAAAACGCTGTCCAAATAATAGCTTCTTCTACAACATGTGTCTTTTCTACACTATTGTCGACGGCTGGACATTTAGATTCAGAAGAAACTGTAATGCCAAGCAGGGACAGTGATTGCAGGAGACTATAAAAACTACCAGAAAATGTACTGCAGTATAGTGCAACAACCAACGTGCAACACCACAGTAAAGTACTGCAATACAATATTATATGTTACCTGTACGTCACCTGTAGTCGCTTCTGGGGATGTCACTGCCCAAGCGGCCCAATCCCAGACCAGTTCTCCTGCTGGCGGATCTGATCGATCAGGATGATTGTGCCCACCGCCAGCAGTCCAGCGGAAGAACCCCAGCCCAGCTGATCAGGTACTGTGAGGTACTATCAAGTATGTGAGAACCACCAAGCGTTCACAGGCAAGTCTAACAGTTGTAAATCGCTACGAGAAATTCATAAGATGATGAGACTGATGAGTTATTGGCTCGTGTTTTTTTAATTGATGTGGTATGATGTGGAATGTGATAATGAAACTGATGAGTTGATATGCTGCTAAATGTGAGAATGACAGTAACGACGCCCCTGGAATAAAGCTGGGCTGGCTCTTTGTTGTACCTCGCTACTGATAACCATGTAAAGTTTACTTCCATTGCTTCACCTCAACCTAGATCTCATGTCTTAGTAGATAACTGTACACTAACATTTATTTATATAAGAGAGGAAACAAAACCCCGCTGCTCTCAGGAACAGCAATGCCCAGCTTACAGCTGTATTAACCAAGGGTGTAAACCAAGGCAAGTTACATTTGCTTCTGAGATAACTCAAATGATGAATGTCTCTAGGCAGGATGTTAGTACTGAAGCGAACACGAAATGAAAACGAAAACACACACACACACACACACACACACACATACACACACACACACACACACACCTACACCTACACCTACCTACTCGCCCCACAATTCTTCAGTAAATAAGAATCACAATCAAGCTTACGGCCGCCCATTTTCATGCGGCCTTCACAAGAAAATAATGACCTTATTTTCATGGAGGTTAAATTAATAGAGAGTGATGGCTTGCAGGGAGTCCACCTCGCATGGTGTTGCAGTGTTTATCCTTCCCACTGGACGGTAGTATGTCTGGGGGAAGACAGGACAGAGGGGAGTACAGGAGGGGCTTTGTGGGAGAGGAGGCTATATATGTTAATGGGTTCGGGGGTTGACGTATATGCTAGCTACAGACGTTATACACACGCGCACACATTTTGCAAATTATATATATATATATATATATATATATATATATATATATATATATATATATATATATATGCTTAATTCGCAAACAGGAGAAATTAATTACAAACATCAAACATTGTCTCTACGTCTACGGTAGGACTCGAACCTGCAAACTCTGTATCAGTCCACAGTACTTTACCACGGAGCTAGACCCCAGATAAGTATGGGCGCCTAGCCGTAGCTAGATGATATTACCCCATACCCCGGGGCACCAGGCTTGTTTTCAAAGTTATTTCATCAAATCCCGCCACATGCAATGGACAACGAATGAGATTTGAAATGCTTAACAATTCGCAAACAGGCGAAATTATTTACAGAGTCCACAGTACTTTACCACGGAGCCAGACCCGAATAAGGCAAGCGAATATTTATGTATGTAATAATTTCGCAAAAACCATTCTGAACCTAACGAAAAAATAATTTCATTGTGTTTATTAAATTATCGTAAACTTGTCTAAAATATATTTAGTTGGGTTAGGCTAAATTAAATTGTGCTTGTTATAATAAGGTTAGGCAAGTTTTCTAAGGTGCTTTTGGCCCACAATTATCAATTTTTATTTTAACATAAATGAAAAAAATATCTAAGCGTATTGAGAAAAGTTTAGAAAGGAATTAATTTTAAATGAATTCTTGCTAATCGACCGGTTTTACTTATTCGGCACGACACACACACACACACACACACACATATATATATATATATATATATATATATATATATATATATATATATATATATATATATATATATCAGTAGTAGTAACCAGTTACCAGTAACCACTGTGCCAGTTGACTCACGACCAACCGTCTCTGCCTGAGTCACTGTCTATTCATATTGAGCTGACCTGGCATTATTCAAAGACCCTCTCACATATGGGTACGTGGGCGGCCAGTCAGTCAGTTATACGAGAGTGAGCAAGGAGGCAGGTCACGGCTGTAAGGGCGCAACCCACCTTATCTGTAATTATACGTACTACCAGCCTACGTGAGTATTTCTTTACCTAATCCACGTATTCGAACTCCCACATGATAAATGGTGGCACCGGTGTGGAGCGTGGATTTAGTTTTTACGGGTAATTCAAGACGTTACAAGACTGTTTGTGAGTAGACGGCAGGGTCAAAGGTGAACCTCCAGCCAGCCGCCTTACCCTCACTCACCACCTTCAGCCTGCAAGCCTGTTGCAGCCGTTTCAAGCTTCCTGGCTTAGTTCGTGTGCTAATTGCTTCAATCTCCGAGGGGTTGACCCGGATTTTGCAATTAAGCCAGTCAGTAAGCCAGACTGTGGAAGTGAACGCCAGTCAGCCTATCATCCAGCCTGTCTCCTGTCATCCAACTGCTCCTCCGTGCTTTGTGCATCGTTACACGTCTTCCAATCAGCCATTCTTGTGGGGTAAGCCAGTCAGCCAACCCAGCTTCTAACCCAGCTGAGAGAGAGAAGTAAGCCACGCAGTAAGAAGTAAGCCAAGTTCCTCTGAAGTATTGTCTATATCGCTTTGTGCTCCCTGTTGGATGCTAAGAGTGGTTTTCACCATTCCTGTGGCATAGAGTGGCTTATCAAGCCAGCTTCGTGGGTAGAGTGGCGGGCGTTGCGCGCCAGCGAGTCCTCACCCACCACACTCTACTTCCACCACCAGCCACCCACCACCAGACACCCACCTCATCTACCTGTGGTTGTTTGCACCCTTGTACCGGGTCCTACTACTGTTTTGGCTCACATAATTGGTCAAGAGATTGTAGGTGAGCGCCAACGATAAAATCCAATTATGGGAGTTCACCGAGAGAGCGCATTTCTTCCGACAACAGTGAGTGTAGAAGGCGTCAGTCATCACCGCGCAGGACAACCTACAACCTACCCTCATCACCAGTAATCACCCGACTACTACAGACTTCAGTGATAATTTAGTCATTTTTCTTGCATTTAAAGACATTTGCGTGTGTGAGACATTTATAGTAAATTGCTTGTGTACTCTAAACCTTGTGTTTTCAGTGTAAACGCAGTATTTCTTTGACTCATTATTTTTATAATATTTTTCAATGTTTTCACTTCTTATATTTTTTTTTATCTGTGTTTTTTTTTTTCTTTATGCTACTCCTGTCTCTAGTAAGTATTATTGTGTAGTGTACCAGTCAGTCACTCTGTGTGAAGTGATTCATTTTTTTTATTGTATTATTTCAGCGTTGTATTCTCCAGTAATTGTCATTGTATTTCATGCAGTGATATTCACCCCAGTATACCAAATTATCCATTTATTTCTATGTGTGTCTTTTTTTCGTATGCCAGCATTGTCTCATTCCTCTAATTTTTTCTCAGACTGTGTACCATTATTTTTGCCAGCAAATTTTTGTCGTATCAGTCACAGCAAGATTTTGTTGTAAGAATATACTAATAATGTTGTGTGCCCCGCCACTGTAAGTGTGAAACTACCCGTTTTGTTCCTTTGTTTTATTTTATTCATATTTTTATATTTCTTTGAACAAATTCACTCTTGATGAAATTTTAATTACTTTTAACGTAAAGTGTTTTCTTTACTCTGCTTGAGTAAATTGTTTTGTCTAATTTACAATTAAGAGTTAAAGTGTTCAATCATTTTTTTTTCTTCATATTTTAATTTCATTATTTAACCTGAGTTTTTCCCAGTGACACTTTATTACTGCAGTGATTATTTCTACACTTTAATTTGTTGCACTTGTTCTGCAGTGAATTATTTTCTTTTATTGATATTTTTATGATTTATATTTTAATTTTGTCTATGCATTCTTAGAAAATACTTAAATTTCCCAGTTAACAATTTAGTAATTTTATTTTATACTTTTTACATTGATTTAAAATTTAATTAATTAATTTCTTTATTAGCAAGAGTAAAGACAACTCATTTTGCATTTAATTCAGTCTCCAGTAATATTTTTACTTGTATATTTCAATGTAAATTTTTTCTTGACCTTGAGTTGTCCTTCCTCTTGCAGTGTATCTTAGACATTTTTTTTTTATTCCTTCTGCAGAATTCGTTGCATATCTTTTATTTCAATTCTAGAATTTTATATCATTTTTATTGTTCATTATTTTTGCCTTATTTGTTCTCGTGCTACTTTGCCATTATGTCTCACATACCGTCAAGTGATACTTTAGTGAATGTCGACACTCAGACCTCTCAGGCTACTGTTGCCCCTGTCATCAGTCCTCACAGTTCCTTACCGACTGACAGACCGACCCAGATACCGAGTTACTATAGTTATACTCGTGATTCCCTTGATGCGTTACCTTTATTCAATGGCCATGTACATAGTCTTGAAGCATGGTTTGTGGCCATTCGTTCTCGTGCTAGTGCTCTAGTTGAAGGTCCTCCTTCAGAGGAAAGTCTTATCAGACTTGCTAAAGAAGCTCTTTATCGATCCCCTGCTGCTGTTCACGTTGTTGATCTCCTTGATATGCGAGACTTAAGGAATCTTACTAAGTGGTCACAATATGAGGAACTGATTCGTTCTTTCCTTGTCCCAGTAAAAACAGCTGATCCATATGTCGTTCTTAGGGAACTAGTGAATGCTACACCCATGAGTAATGAATCGTTGAGTGCATTTGCTGTTAGATTAGACAAACTTTTATCATCATTTATCAATGCTGTCCAGTCATCAGCTTTCCTCCCTGAAGAGGCTAAACCATTTACAGAATCGCTTGCTAAAATAGCAGCTTTTGGAGCAATTAAAGAACTAATGCCACCTGCTTCTGTGTGTGCTTATGAGGCTCATCCTCCAACTGTGACGATGGAACCACTTACAGCCTTAAATCATGTACGTTCCTTGTGCCCCCAGGGTACTTTCCCATGTATCAAAAGTAATGTCACACATATGCCTCAGTCTGCACCACCTCTTGTTTGCGCCACAGAGACAAATCGTGGTCGTCAACCATCTCAGAGATCACCAAGAACCAGTGTACAGAGTCGTTATACACCTCGTAGAATTCGTAGTACATTTAGTAACCATAGTCGGCGGACTTGTTATAACTGTGGTTTCCGTGGCCATATTGCAATTAATTGTCCTGATAGTTACCCTAAGAGACGTCGTACTGATGATGAGTACCCAGATCTTCCCTACTGTACTTATCATAGAATACATGGACATGACACATCTGAGTGCAATGCTCTCTATAACCTTCAGTACTCTAGGTCTTTCTCTGGCTGTTCCAACCGCAGAACCCGTAGAGGAAACAGATATCGTGGTTCTCAAAATAACCAGAACCAGGCTCATTCTTCCAATTCTCAAACTAACCAGAACCAGGCTCGTTCTTCCAATTCGGGGGAATTCGAGCGCCCCAGTCAAACCGTCCCATGGTGACAGTAGGTGATAATGAGTACACCATCCCCGTTCACAATTCCTTTGAAGCCTTAAGCAGTCTCGAGAATGTCAATCCTGCTGATGATGTTGCTTCACATGTCTCTGACATAGATGATTTTGGGGATGAAGTAGAACAAGTCTTTTCTGATGACAATCCACCTTTTTGTTTGCACATAACTTCCAATGCAACCATAGGCCCTATAGTGCAAGCATCTGTTTATAATGCGCCCGTTCATTTGTTCATGGACTCTGGTGCGCAAGTCAATATTATTAGGTCTAGTTTGTTTAAGGATAAGCAGTTACGACATGTCCTTCTCGTAGAACCGACTCATGTGTCCTCCCTTAGTGGAGTATCTGGTTCTCACCTGCGTGTCCGAGGTCGGACTTCCCTAACCTTTTCTATCCAAGGTAGAGACTTCACTGCTTCCTTCCTTGTTGTCGACCAGATTACTTTCCCTGGTGACCTTCTACTGGGCTTTGCTTCCATGGGAGACTTACGCATTGTGCTCGACCCTTATCGATGGCATGCCCAAATTGACAACTTGATCGTTCCATTCTGGGGTTACCAGCTTGGATCAGAAATCTGTTATACTGCTGCAGAGTATGATGTACGGATTAAGTCCTTACAAGCTAATGCATTCTCCAGTAGCGTACCCAAGCGGTCAGGCACTGGTAATTCTGTCACTCCCATCAGTGTTCCACCTATACCTTCAGACTTGCAGGATAGTCCGATGCCTCAAGTGTCCGAGGACACTCAGATTGCCTTGAGTGCACAACCTATCCCTGCAATGCCTGCTAGTTCGAGTAGTAGTTTCTCCACAGGGGACGCCTTGTCGGAAAACAATTACTTGCAACTAGTAATGCCATCTCTTGTTGATGTCACATGCCGTCTGCAGAAAGACGTCTCTGTTGCGGCTAGTGCTCTCACTAGAGTGTCTGTAGTTGTTCCTAGTGTTCCAGATGGTGATAACGTCCTAGTTGACAGTGATTCCTGCAAAGTAAAAGGTCTATTTGTTGAACCATCCTTACATGTTGTAAGAGATAGTAAGATCCATTTCGTCCTGGCCAACATTTCTGGTCACAGTGTTCGCCTCAGAGCAAATACCAATCTTGTTGACCTTGTTCACTATCCTTACCCTGTTCAGGTAGAGGATGAGTTGTCACCTGACCAGTGGGTCAGTGCTATTTCTGCCGGGGAGACCTCATCCACTTCACTGGATCAATCTGTTCCACCAGTTGAGGAGAAAGACTTAGCTCCCACTGACTTCCCAGATGAAGTCAATCGTTTGTTGACTCTGTTGAACAAACGTCGTAAAGCCATTGCTTTACCAGGTGAGAAGATGGGTATAACGAACTTATTGTCCCATCGTATTCCACTTGAACCTGGTACTAGACCTATCTACATACCTGCGTACAGAATGCCTCATTCACAAGTTGCTGTCGCAGAAGAATTGATCAATCAAATGCTTGATGATGGAGTTATTGCACCTAGCAATTCCCCTTGGAATGCACCCTTGATACTAGTACCTAAGAAGGATGGTACTTGGCGCCCAGTGATTGACTTTAGGAAGTTAAACCCGAAAACCATTCCAGATCGCTTTCCACTCCCTGTACTGGGTGATCTTTTATGTAATATCGGAGATAACAAAGTCTTTTCAACCCTAGATTTGTTACAAGGGTTTTGGCAAGTCCCTCTTCACGAGGACAGCCAAGAGCTAACTGCATTCTCCACTCCTACAGGTCATTATCACTTCCTCTGTATGGCGTTTGGATTACGATCTTCCCCTATCACGTTCTCAAGGCTCATGACTAATATCTTTAGAGGTCTCATAGGTAATGCACTTATGGTGTACTAGATGACGTAATCGTCATGTCTAAAGACGTGGATACACACTTGAAAAGACTTGATGTAGTACTTGGTAAGCTTGAAGAAGCCAATTTAAAGATCAAACTGTCTAAATGTCAATTTTTCAGATCAGAAATTAAGTTTCTTGGTCACGTAGTCACTCCTAGAGGGGTTACGACTGACCAAAGTAAAGTAACTGCAGTACTAAATTTTCCAACTCCCAAAACTGCTGATGCCGTAAGATCCTTTGTGGGCTTAGCAGGTTTTTATAGATCCTTCATTGCCAATTTTTCTTCCATAGCAGCTCCTCTAACTGAGTTGCTTAAGAAAGATGCTCCTTTTGTTTGGACCTTCCGTCAAGAAAGAGCATTCCAAACTCTAAAAGAAAAGCTAACATCTGCTCCAATTTTGAAATTTCCAGATTTTTCTAAGCCCTTCTATCTGACAACTGATGCTAGTTCAATTGGCATAGGTGCCGTACTCGCTCAGAAGACCGATGGCAAGTACAATGCAGTTGCATTTGCTAGCCGAGTCCTTACAAAGGCTGAACGTAATTATACAGTAACTGAGCAAGAAGCTTTAGCAATAGTATGGTCTTTAAAGCACTTCCGAGACATTATTTATCAGTACTCTGTTCATGTCTTGACAGACCATGCTCCACTGATACCCTTATTCCAGAACAAACAACCTACTGGAAGGTTAGCCAGATGGACCTTGACTATCCAAGAGTTCAATCCCACCTTTGAGCATTTACCTGGCAAGTCAAATGTAGTCGCAGATGCCTTATCGCGACATGTTAGTATAGTAACTGCAGACCCTCCATTTAGTGCTGAAGATGTAAAGAATGCTCAACGAACAGATCCCATGTGGTCTGGTGTGATTCGATTCCTGCTCCAGGAAGATCTTATTCTGACTGTGAAGCCACCAGCACCCATCAGTGACTTTGTCATGAACCAAGAATTACTGTATCGAACAGCCGAGTTGGGTACTCCTAGCAGAAGAGTATACCAGTTAGTAATTCCACAGTCACTAGTGAATGTAGCCTTACAGCTAGTTCACGATGTACCAGGTGTTGCACACCCTGGTATGGATCGTTCAGTAAAACAAGCCAGATTGAAATACTTTTGGCCTCGTATGGCAACTGATATTTCTGAGTATGTTAAGAAATGTAGTGTCTGCATGCAACATAAAGGTAATGCTAATGGTCCTAATCCAATCCAAGTATATCCAACTACTAGCGAACCGTGGGAAAGAGTTGCGCTAGATTTGTTAACTAATTTCCAATGTTCCCTCCAAGGTAACAAACATCTGTGTGTTATGGTAGACCATTTCACCAGATATTGTGAGTTAGTTCCTATTGCAGATAAGACTGCCGAGACAGTAGCTAAAGCGTTTAAAGAACTCATTATCTGCAGGCATACCACCCCTAAGTCCCTAGTAACAGATAATGGAGGTGAATTCTGTAATGAGATTCTTGAAAATTTGTGTTCCTTGTACAAGATCTCTAAATCCACCATTGTTCCTCATCATCCTGCCAGCAATGGGTTAGCGGAACGAACCAATAAGAAAGTACTTGATGTCTTGAGAGCCACTATCAATCCCAACAGTGAAACTTGGGATGAAGTTATACCTGATGTGCAGTGTGCTATAAATTCTGCTTACAATGTTTCTATAGGTGACACTCCACATTATGCATTGTATGGTGTAGATAAACGTTTGCCTTACGAGTTGTTATATTCTAATCCAAAACCAAATTACAACCCTGATGATTTCATAGCAACTCGTACCAGCTTAGCTCAAAGTGTTTTTAGAAGAATCAGTGAAACACTTCATAAATCAACAGCTGAATTTACAAGAGTCGCAAACACTCGAGCAAAGCCATCCAAAATCAAAGTAGGTTCGAGAGTTATGCTGATTAACTTTAACAAAACATCTGCAATGCCAAAGCTTGATCAAAAGTTTGTTGGTCCTTATCGAGTAGTTGAACATATCACTGGTAATAAGTATAAGGTTAGAGAGATTAGTACTGGTCAGTATAAAGAATCGCATATAGATCATATGAAGTTAGTATGTGATAATGATGTTCCAACCCAGACTAATGTGACAGACTCTGACAATCCTCCTGATCCTGTACTCTCTTCCTCTGATACTCAGTCAGACGATCAACCTGAATGTCATTATTCCCTACGTACACGACAGATATTGAGAAATCCTCAAGTATCATTTGTAACTTCCAATTCAGATTTGGTCAAATACAGCATGAGTTAGCCAATGCTACAGAGTTTGATCCTCCCAGAGATGACACCCATTCTGCATATGTCAATCTCACCCTAGCAGAGTTGGGGTTAAATGTAAATAACCTGTATAGATGAATAATTACAGTATCAACTTATCAGTATTCAAGAATTTTTTTTTGTGTTCATGTTCTCTCCACGTTCTGAGAGTTAACAGTCTAGATTTGAGTGCACCGAATCTGCCTTTCTGTTAAACACTCTTTCTTTGTATATATTCCTCCCTCAGAATCCGTAGATCACATGAATACAGATCGATCGATCAAAATTTTTTTTTTATCACTTGTAATCTCAACGTTGAGTTCGTTGTTCATTTGTTGAGTTTTAAGTTGTGCTATATTATACCTTGTATTGCATTATAGTTTCAGTTACGTAAGCTTCCATTCCAATGTTCTACTTATGTATGTTATAATGTTTAATTGTTGTGTACTTTGACATTGTATAGAATCAGCCCAAGCCGTATACCTGCCATCTCTAGTTTGTATTAGTTGTATGTCGGGATGACATACGTTAGCGTCGCCGAGCTATCAGTAGTAGTAACCAGTTACCAGTAACCACTGTGCCAGTTGACTCACGACCAACCGTCTCTGCCTGAGTCACTGTCTATTCATATTGAGCTGACCTGGCATTATTCAAAGACCCTCTCACATATGGGTACGTGGGCGGCCAGTCAGTCAGTTATACGAGAGTGAGCAAGGAGGCAGGTCACGGCTGTAAGGGCGCAACCCACCTTATCTGTAATTATACGTACTACCAGCCTACGTGAGTATTTCTTTACCTAATCCACGTATTCGAACTCCCACATGATATATATTTATATATTTATATATTATATATAATATGTAAATGAATATGTAAAACTGGTCAATTAGCAAGAACTCATTTAAAATAAAGTTCTTTCTAAAATTTTCTCTTATACGTTTAAAGATATATTTTTTTTCATTGATGTTAATGTATAAATTTTTAATTTTGCTACAAAAGAATCTTAGAAAACTTGCCTAACCTTATTATGAAAAGAACAATTTATTTTAGCCTAACCCAACTAAATATATTTCAGATTTGTTTACAGTAATTTAATACTAAACAAACACAGTGAAATATATTTTTTTCGTTAGGTTCAGAATGATTTTGGCGAAATTATTGCATACACAAATTTTCTCTTGTCCTATATGGCAAGATGAGCGTTGCTATTTAAGCCAAGATCGCAAATTCTGCTTATTCGGCACGACATATATATATATATATATATATATATATATATATATATATATATATATATATATATATATATATATATATATATTTGTTGATGGATAACTAATATGTAGACAAGAAAACAGCAATGGAAGTACATAGGCTTGTATCGCTTAGACTACGAGCAGATGCTCATCAGCATTCAGTTGATGAGGATCACAGTTGGGGGTTGAAATGTACAGACTAACTTCCGTGGTGTGTGTGTGTGTGTGTGTGTGTGTGTGTGTGTGTGTGTGTGTGTGTGTGTGTGTGTGTGTGCGTGCGCGCGCTCGCGTTTGAAGCTTGGGAATAAACGAGTCTCGAACCTGTGAGCTGGAATTAACTAGTCGTCACACTCACCACTAACCCACACTGGGCAAAATATAGCACTCAACCTTATCCCAGGGAGAGTTAGCTGGCGCTTCACCAGCTGGAACTCACAATGACCCACGAAGATTTGCATTGACATGGCTTAAAGGGCCAAGAGCTCTTTCCCTCATTTGTTTTTACACAATCTTTTACAAGGTTAGGTTAAGACTCCTAACTTCATTTACAGGCTAAGAGTTGTTACCTGCATCAGTTCATTAGAAGGCCTCTTTATGAGACATACAAATAGGGAACAGGATGAAGTTGAAATCATCTATGGGCCAGCGATTTTATTTGATCAATTGACTTTATTTTGCTGATGTCATTATCTTATACGAACATATTCCATACTATACACAAATAACCCGCACATAAAAGAGAGAAGCTTACGACGACGTTTCGGTCCGACTTGGACCATTGACAAAGTCACACTAGTCACAATGGTCCAAGTCGGACCGAAACGTCGTCGTAAGCTTCTCTCTTTTATGTGCGGGTTATTTGTGTATCGTTCCAGTCACGGTATTGTGCCTTTTTTTTTTTTATTATTTATATTCCATACTAGTCATCATTTTCTCTCTCTCTCTCTCGCTCTCATAATTATAAACCAGAGGAGATGAGAAAACCTCTTCCTTAGAATTTAACGAAGAAAACATCTACTAGATGAAATCGGCCAAATGATCATGAGACAAACCGGTTTTTTGTTAAGCCACTTTCCCATTTTCCTTTATACCAAATTGTTCATTTTCTTTACTGTTAACTGGCTGTCATTTCTCCATTTTCTATTGACTTGTACTATCTCCGTCTCTTTTTGACTTGTTTTCCTTGTAGGTTTTTCATTCTTTTATTTTTTCATATATTTTACGGTCTGTTTCACAATTTAATTGGTAAACAGAATTTATTTTCCTTGTTTTCTTTCTCTCTGTATAAGGAAACGAGAGAGAGAGAGAGAGAGAGAGAGAGAGAGAGAGAGAGAGAGAGAAACCGAGACCCAAATTCAAGGAGAGAAAAAAGTTACCCCTGCTGCCTCACTCCACGCCCTCTCTTATCAACATTTACGGCATTTTCAACAGTCCTTGTCGTTGTAATGACCAGCTGTCGAGCGACCGCCATTTGGCACCCTTTCTTCCCTCCTCTACTCTCCCCCCTTCACCCCATCTCCCCTCAGCCTTTCACCCCCAACCCCGTCTACTCTCGACCCCTTCTGCCTTCATTCCTTCTCCTTCACTCCTTCCAACCATTTCTCCCCTCACAGCATCTCCCTGATACTCCACCCATCTTCCTTCCCCTCATAGTTGCCCAATTCTTACTCTCCACTCTTGCCTTCATGCCTCTCTCTCTCTCTCTCTCTCTCTCTCTCTCTCTCTCTCTCTCTCTCTCTCTCTCTCTCTCTCTCTCTCTCTCTCTCTCTCTCTCTCTCCCTCTCTCCCTCCCTTTCACTCTTGCGTTCCCCACTGTATTACGAGAACTAGATAACATTAAATTTATAGTCTGCGTGAATTCTATTATTTCAGAAAAGAAGATAAATTAATATATCAAACCACTTCATGATTGATACATTTATTTAATATCACCCAATAAGACATTTATCAACAATGATCGGTTTCATAAATCAATTGCAAAGGCAACTTCATAAGTACAAACTTCTCGCCTAACTGCTAGCAAGAGGATATCACAAATTATGTACCCCATAATTTTATCAGCAAAATACGAGTCCACTGACAAGGCTACATCTGTTCTTGTTATCGTTTCCTCAGATAAGAATTATAGGAGCAATTTTGAGTTGAACATAGGAATTAATACTTCAGCTTCTCCACTAGTAATGAAACTGTTTGCCATTTAAATTACACTCAAGGAAACTTATGACAGTGAACTCGACTCCTTAATTATCACCGAGTCTGTCATTACTGTGTGCACTTGACTCTTATAATTATTAACTACACGTTCATTGGAGAAATCAGGTGAAGACTTTAAAAAGTCAGAGAAATGAATTAAAGTACAGTTGTTATGGATTTAGTCACACTTTTAATTATTTTCACACAAAGCTGTTAAACCTGTAAAAAAGAAATTGAAAATATGCCTTCGGTCTGTCTGTGTGAAACAGTAGAAATAACATCAAGAGAGGGTTAAATAATAATTTTTGAATATAAAGAATAAAAAAGCACAATACCGTTACTGGAACAATAGATAACCCGCACATAGGAGACTCCATCATATGATGACGTTTCGGTCTGACCTTAACTATTAACTAGTCTGTGTGGCTAGTTAATGGTTCAAGTCGGACCGAAACGCCGTCATAAGTGTGAAGTAGGGAGAGTGGTTTATGTACGACAAGATAAAGAAAAAGGGAGCTGAAGGATGGAGGGAGACAAAAGACACTTGTCAGGCAAACGCTTTTATATTATTTTCATTAAGAACAAAACACCGTCACATCCTTTGAACATAGTTGACATCCCCAAGAAAAAAAAAAAAGAATCGCTACCATTTATAAAGAATCGGACCAGCTACCATTGCCCAACACTATTTTAACTACTGTGACCATGGTAGAGGTTTTTGAAAGGGAGGTAAAGAAGAGTAACATACAGTGACTGGTTGAGCAAGCAGTCAGAGGGAGGTTAGGCTACGTGGGCAGGATACCCCTGGATACCCGCCACAAGTGTGCCACTGGTATAATGTGGAACTAAAATTATGAGTTCCACTGTGATAATTATAGCCTCAGAATCACATTCTGTCCCGTTATTGTGAAATAATTAAGATGAACATCGTAGTGGTACTGCAGGTACCTCATGATTTCATTAAAATTTATTATAATTATTAATATTATTATTATTATTAGTTATTCATGGGGAAGCGCACAACCTTTTATGGTCATAGCAACGCCTGTAGACTGAAAGGAAATCAGGTCTGATCCGAGAAAGGGGAGGGTTGCTCCAATTCTTTGAACCTAGATCCCCCTCACTGGCATCAATGTACCATACTGGAAGGGCCTATGTAAGAGAGAGAGAGAGAGAGAGAGAGTCATTAACGCTGGAATTTAAGACCAGAAAAGTAATAGAATTTCAAGTGTCATTAAAAAGACTAACAGTTCGGGAAGAAGCTGTTTCATTTACATACAGAGTTATTGCATCTATCTCTCCCTCTCCCTCTCCCTCTCCCTCTCCCTCTCTCTCTCTCTCTCCCTCTCTCTCTGTCTCTCTCTGTCTCTCTCTCTCTCTCTCTCTCTCTCTCTCTCTCTCTCTCTCTCTCTCTCTCTCTCTCTCTCTCTCTCTCTCTCTCTCTCTCTCTCTCTCTCACTCTCTCTCTCTCTCTCACTCTCTCTCTTTGTACTGCCTTTTCTCTAAGGCTCCTTCCATATCTTCTCCCCTCCAATCGCCTACTTACCGTCTACCTAACTACCTCCCTTCTATTACCCCTTCCATTCCCCTCCCTCCCAGCCATACTCACTACTCTTCCACCATTATCCATCCCATTCGTCTCCCTCCCTCCGTTCCCACTTCCCTTAATTACCACCCCTCTTCCTCACCCACTTCTCTTCTGCTCTCTCTGTTCTTGAATATTTATTTTTATCCCACTTTTTGGAATAAACCGTTTATTTTTAGTTACATAAATAACACAAAATACTTTTTACGCATTTGTTGGAGTATATAGGAGTTCATGGGGAAGTCAGCACAGGATATTGAAGCAGAAGGCTCTCTCCCCACTATCCACTCTCTCCGGCCACTGGCGGCATGAAACAGGGGGTGATATATTATGTACCTAACCGTATAATAAAATATCATGCAGTTTACCGGAGAGTTGGAGGTGGATGGAAAGCATTGGCTACGATTACCTCTAGTTAGTAATATTGCTAGTATCGTAACTACTGCTCTTACAAAGCTGGGTATTGCAGTGGTTCCACTTCTAGTTACCGCTAGTGGTTCCACTTCTAGTTACCGCTAGTGGTTCCACTTCTAGTTACCGCTAGTGGTTCCACTTCTAGTCGCCACTAGTGGTTCCACTTCTAGTCGCCACTAGTGGTTCCACTTCTATTTACCGCTAGTGGTTCCACTTCTAGTTACCGCTAGTGGTTCCACTTCTAGTCGCCACTAGTGGTTCCACTTCTAGTTACCACTAATGGTTCCACGTCTAGTTACCATTTGATCTACTACTTCGGTTTTGTGGTGCAGGTGGACTTATACCCCAGCTATCATCACACAGACATCATCATTGCGTACTTCTAACACCTATCTTGGTTCGTTGCCAACTGATAATTTTTATTTTAATTGGTCCATATTATTACATGGTGCTTTTCCAGCTGATTCTGAAATTACTGTATTGGTTTCAAGCGTACTACTACCTCTACTACTTCCTCTACCACTTCTTTCTCTTCATCACTCTATCTCGTCCCTGTCCCCCTCGCCTGTATATAGTGGCACAATCATTCTCTTCTGTCAGTGTGACTTGTGAATGATCCTTCTCGGACCGAAGCTTCGTCAAAAGCTTTTCTCTCTCCAATGTGCTATTTATTTTCGTATTGGAAGGGTAGGTTGTTCGATTAGGGCATCATTCTATTTGCTTAGAATCATTTACATACCTGGAGTCTGCCTGCAGATTGTTCCGAGAGTCAGTTCATCTTTTCCCCGGGATACCATGATGTTGCAGTGCCTGACAAGTTGTGCAAGACAGGTATACAATACCGACAAGATGAAAGTTAAGACACTTGTGCAACAGTGGCTTTATCAATACAGATTCTTGTCCAAGAATCTGTATTGATAAAGCCACTGGATGGCGAAACGTCTACAATAAAGATAACCAGATGTTGCACAAGTGTCTTAACTTTCATCTTTCCCCGGGACACGATCCATGACCAAGCCTCCCAGTGGATCAGGACCTCATCAGCCAGGTTATTATTACTGGTCGAATGGAGTTCAGCATACGAACCACAGTCCGGCTGGTCAGGAAATGACTTTAAGAACTTGGAAATATAAACACATATGCAGTATAATGTGATCCTTTATTAACAACGTTTCGCCCACAAAGTGGGCTTTTTCAAGTTGCAAACAGATCTGTTTGTGACTTGAAAAAGCCCACTGTGTGGGCGAAACGTTGTCAATAAAGGATCACATTATACTGCATATGTGTTTATATTTCCTCTGTGTCGGTATTTTATACAATTTATTTCCATCGACTTTAAGATCTTATCTAATTCCTTCTTGAAGACACTAAGGGGTCTACTGGCAGTCCTCCTCGTGTATTATAGGAAACTATTGAATAATCTTTGGCAGATTACAATTACTGTTTCGTCTCTCAGCGTATTCATAGCACCCCTGCTTTTCATGAGGGCATATTGCATCGTCTGTCGATATTTTTGCTTTCGTAGGGAGTGATTTGGGGGTCAGTCCCTCTAAGCTCACCCAGGAGCAAATTGTCTCTTGCCTCGATGTTTCATTTCACTGTTTTGAGCTGTTAACCAGTTTTGCTTTGATTTTTTTTTTTTTTTTTTTTTTTTTTTCAGAAAGCAATTCCGTATCTTAAACGACCTTTGAAAGGTACTCAGTTTTACGATACCACATAACAGGAAATACTTGTTTCCTTGATGGGCTTTTGATCCAACAAACTGGAGCTACTCTACCTTTCCTGGATCGGGCAAGATTGTCTCCCATTCCACAAACGCTATTATGCACCCCTACGAGTCTAGCTCTTTCCCATAAATGTAACAATACCAATGATTACGATAATAATGATTAATAAAAACAACAGCAATATTAATATAACAATGTAATAATAATAAAAATATTAAAGTATTTCTTTCCACTACCTGATAATTCTCATGTCTGGCAACCCGAGGAAAGGTTAATATGGAGCGATAGAATAATGATACCTCTGTCTGAAATTATTATTCTGCTTGTGATATAGTTTAAATATATTAAAATGCACAGTTTTGATATGAAATTATTGAAAAAAAATTCAATTTCCATAATGAAAATAGCAACATTCATCGAAAACAATAAATAACGATGCAACATGCCAATTTGCACTAATGGTATATTATTGATGTTTTGCTGTGACTGCTGATGGAGAGAGAGAGAGAGAGAGAGAGACAGAGAGACAGACAGACAGACAGACAGACAGACAGAGACAGAGTGAGAGGGAGAGAGAGTCACGAAAGGAGCCAGACTAGAAGAGGAGCCAGACAAAGGTAGGAACTGCAGATAGACTAGGGAGAGGAGGCAGACAGACTAGGGAGAGAAGACAGGCAGACAGACAAGGGAGAGGAGGCAGACAGACAGACGAGGGAGAGGAGGCAGACACACACACACAGATAGACTTAGAGAAGAATCAGAAGACTAAGATAGGAGCCACAGACGGACTAGGGAAAGGAGGCAGACTAAGATAGGAGCCACAGACGGACTAGGGAAAGGAGGCAGACTGCGAGAGGTGCCATATAGACTGACTAGGAGAGTCACAAGACTGAGGAACCAGACAGACTAGGGGGAGGAGGCAGACAGACAGCTGGGACTATCAAACAACAACGAGTCACTGGCAACTGAAAGTAAGGTCGAATCCAGGAAATATTATCTTTATACTAAATGGAACTTTTATCGCCTGGTGCATGGAGGAGTTGAAGCCAGCTAGCCAGCCTGCCTGCCACCCTGCCTGCCACCCTGCCTGCCACCCTGCCTCCCCAAAACCCTCTCTCCCTCGCTTCCTCCCTCCCCTCTGAATGTGGAAGTATTTGTGTAGCTATATGCTTGCTGGTTAACTAAAGGTATTCTAAGTTTTTATGTAAATACCGTAATGGTGCATGAATGATGACCAATGAGGTAAAAGGTGATATAAAATACTAACAATTGCTAAGAGAGACATATGTGTAGTTTTAGAATATTTTATTAAGGATACGTTACGATTGGAAGGAAGCCATTCGTAGCCATTCCTAACAGTACATGTCTTATGTCCTGTGACCTCTGCGGTTGTTTTAAGTATGTGCTACGTTGACTGTGTTTACCGGGGTCGAGTTTCAGCTCCTAGTCCTTGCCTCTTAACCTTCAGCTCAATGGCGTCTGGTAACTGTATTTCCAATATTTTTTAATTGCTATCGTTCATCTGGTTGTGGGTTCACTTTGATTCATATTTGCTTTTCCTGCTGTCATTTTCAAATTATTGTTTTTTGGCTTCTCTGACAGGTGTAGGGCATACGTTCATTGATTTCCTACGTGTCTCACCGATGAAAATAAGTTACATTGCCGTAGCTGGAACAATTCACTACTAGTCCACAATTTTGGGAAGAAAACTGAAATGTTTCGGTCCATTATCAAGACGCGAGTAGACTCGATAATGGTCAAAGATAAACCAAAATGAAGTCTCCTGGATACCTGGATGTTACCTGGAGGTTATTCCGGGGATCAACGCCCCCGCGGCCCGGTCCATGACCAGGCCTCCCGATGGATTAGGGCCTGATCAACTAGGCTGTTACTGCTGGCCGCACGCAGTCCAACGTACGAGCCACAGCCCGGCTGATCCGGCACTGACTTTAGGTATCTGTCCAGCTCTCTCTTGAAGGCAGCCAGGGGTTTATTGGCAATTCCCCGAATGCTTGATGGGAGGCTGTTGAACAGTCTTGGGCCCCGGACACTTATGGTGTTTTCCCTTAGTGTACCAGTGGCGCCCCTACTTTTAATTGGGGGCATTTTGCATCGCCTGCCCAGTCTTTTACTTTCGTAGGGAGTGATGTCTGTGTGCAGATTTGGGACCATTCCTTCCAGGATTTTCCAAGTGTAGATTATGACTTATCTCTCCCTCCTGCGTTCCAACGAGTACAAGTCAAGTGCTTCCAAGCGTTCCCAGTAGTTAAGGTGCTTGACAGAACTTATACGTGCAGTAAAGGATCTCTGTACACTCTAGATCTGCGATTTCAATGCTTTGAATGGTGATGTTAATGTACAGCAGTATTCCAGCCTAAAGAGAACAAGTTATTTGGAAAGGATCATCATTGGCTTGGCATCTCTCGTTTTGAACGTTCTCATTATCCATCCTATTATTTTCTTTGCACGTGCGATCGTGGCACTGTTGTGATCCTTGAAAGTGAGATCCTCAGACATCCTCAGGTTTACTTTCCATACAGTGAGTTAGTTGTGAATCGTCTGCTATTGTGGTGGTTCTATTCTGAGTTGATGAAAGACGTTTGGTTGCTGGAGTTGTTAATATACTCAGGTAGAAGAAATTTTATTTTTGTAATTATCATCATCAGACACACCACAACGTCCGGGGACATTTTATCCAACAGTTCCAGCACCTCTGCATTTTTTAATTTGTATATTTTTTTTCTACAATGTTTAGGGTTGCGGATGTTACTTTTGATCTCTGATCTCATTTCCTGAGTACTTATGTTCGCCCTCGTCTTGTCTGCTAAGAGCCCAGCGAGTGTCTCTTCGTCTCCGAGATGAACCTTCTCATTAAGTATTCATAAGAAATGAGAGACATTCAGCTTTGATCTGAGAAAGTGGAGGGCATTATTATTTTATCGATGGGGAAGCGTTAAGCTTGTAGAAGTCATACAGCGTCTGAGGAATGGGAGATAATCAGATTTGATCCGAGAAAGGAAGAGCAGTTGCACTTCCTGAGATCAAGACTCCTTCACCAGCATCAACG
Organism: Cherax quadricarinatus; assembly: GCF_038502225.1. Classification (NCBI taxonomy): domain Eukaryota; kingdom Metazoa; phylum Arthropoda; class Malacostraca; order Decapoda; family Parastacidae; genus Cherax; species Cherax quadricarinatus. The sequence goes on along the minus strand of NC_091311.1, from coordinate 31,407,010 downwards.
CACCTTCTTGTAAGGAAGGAGGGGAGGCTAGTTCACAGAGGTTATATTTTTCACTAAGCACCACTTCTCTGATTCCCTCATTGTCAAAGTTGCATTCTAGACCCCTCATTCCCGTCTCCATCCGTGTTATAGTATATATTATTTTTGGGTATTTGCTTCATCTAAATGTTCTCTCACTTTATGAATACCAACAAGCTTATTTCTATTGTCTGTCTTATTTATTACCAATCTCCAATAGTGACTGTTGTAATACTGAAATATTTCCCTTTGCTGGTGTTGATCTTGGGGACGAGCACAAAAGTGGTTCTGTTTGTTAAGTTTGCCGTAAGTAATGCGCAGTATTTCACTTGGAATTCTGGATTATCTTATATTTTCTTCATTTCATTATTTTCTTACGTTGATAATTTAGAGTCTCATCACCTTCACGAGTCTGACCTGTGTCGTTTCATGTAATGTATATCACATTTCAGCTTTGTAAATGCTGACGATGATATTCTATATTATGTGCGCATCATATGGAAGGTTCGGTGTGATGTCCACTTACAGGTTCTTTTATATTTCCATTGCAATGAGTCGCCTCCCTCTTAGGTATAATTATTTCTCTTACTTAGCTTCTTTTCCATACTCATTACCTGGCATATGTTGACATTATTCCAGTAACAAGCCATTAAACTATTCGTGAAGCTTCTTTAAGCATTCTTGTAGCATCGTCCAGTAATTTTGTCCCGATTCTCAATACTAGTTTTGCGTTATTTCCAAATATAAGTCAAAGAATATTTCTGTTTAAGTTATTTGTATATATCAGGAAGAGTGTGTGTGTATGTATGTGTGTGCGTGTGTGTGTGTGTGTGTGTGTGTGCGTGTGTGTGTGCGTGTGTGTACAAACACTTATACACACCATGACATTATCAACAATGATCTGGTCGCTGAATAAAACTTTTACAGATCATTTAATCTAATGAAACAGTAAATCTTTTTTTTCCTACCTTTAATCGTCGACTGGAATTCAATTATATAAAATGGAATTTAATCAGTGAGTCGATGCAAACCCCGAGTGATACTCTGAATTTAGAATTCTTTTTTTTATTGGTGTTTATAATAATTGGATTAAGAAAATAGCCATTGCTGAAAAAAATATTCAGTCATAATATATAAAGTCATGTGCAAAATAGGGTATAAAGAAAATTTTCTGATGAACCAGACACCTTTTGAAATGAATTTTGAAATTTTATTTTGCGACAAAAATGAAAAAAAAAAAACACTTGAAGATTCAACTAACCCTTAGTTTGGAGAGAGAACTTGAGATAAGTTTTGATCCATCACTCTTGTGCCAGGACGAACCAAAACATCGTCTAAAGTTTCTCCTCTAAATTGTGCGTTAGTTCCAAGTTGACGCCGGCTCGCTCTTGTGACTTTCACTCTTCGGTGAAAGACACTCATGTGTATCATCCTCTTTAATGTACTTCAGCTTAGAAATTGACTCCCTGCACTTGAAGCCTCGTGACGCCAGGCAACTATCACACACGGTGTACGTTACATCGTTACACGGCATTGTTGCAGCCTCTCCCGCTGTACATTACTCCATTATTAACGACTTACACAACGGGGAGCAGCCGCCCGGCTGATGTCATGATTACCAAACAAATGCCGTTTGTTTCTGATACGATCATTCCTAGATAAATTTACGGCTGGACCCCGCTGGGCGCCAGCCTACTGGACATCTGCCTGACCATCAGAAGGAAGCTTGTAAGCTAGTTCTCTCTCTCTCTCTCTCTCATTTCTTATCCTTTTTTTAAATGCTCCTTTTTTTTTATCTTTGTTGCTTATTGCACATTTAATCGATACCTCCGTGTTAATTGCAGGAGTGGAGTGTCTCATTACATTTGTGAATTGTATCACTGAAATTGTGCACCATTTAATTGGTCTTCAGGTAAAGTTTAACAGGTATTGATTGTATCACCATAGTATTGGAACACGTAATCAATCCTCACGTACGCTTTGTAAGGTGTTAATTCGTTATTGCAGGTGTGGATTGCATTCTTACACGTATGATATGGATCATTTCACTTGTTGACTCCTAGCTTGGTGAGGTTTTTCATTTTCGGCCTCAACGATAGACCCTCTTCAACAGATCATATGATAAGCAAAGAGACACAAACGTATTAAATCTTCCATTTAGAGACGTTTAGATAACTGAGGAGCGGTGTCAAATTCTTGAACTTCCATAGTGGGTGAAATGTCGATATAGAAAGCTTATTATACGTGTTTCGGTTATCTACAACAATAATTGTATATGCACAGCACGTCATTACAGACATCTTAAACACAGGTTTGTCGTATCCCGTAGTAAGTTTATGTGTTGAGTTAGTCTCCGTTACCTTACTTAATAATATATTCCATTTGTTCACTACTTCTCACACTAAAATAATTTTTTTTTGTGTACCTTTGTGTGTGTGTGTGTGTGTGTGTGTGTGTGTGTGTGTGTGTGTGTGTGTGTGTGTGTGTGCGAACTTGCCTCTTTTGTTATGCTTGCGTCTATTTGTGTACTCACCGATATGTATTCTCGGGTATTCTCATCTTATCCCGGCTATGAACCTACTATAACTGGCATTGCTAGTTCCTGGTCTCTTGAACTCTAACAAACCTATTTACGAAGCTGTGTATTAAAGTTGCCTCTACCACTCCTCATCCTTGTATACCTTCGTAGTTATGCTCTGGTACCTTTTCCTGTCCACCTTTCATCATAATTACTCTTTTCTTCAAGAACGGTTCCTTGATACTCGTATTTGGTTCTTGATCCACAAAACAAGGGCTATCTCCACCTTCCTTGGATCAAACATGATTAACTTCTCCCACCCTCCATTTCCCCAGGTGTTATACAACCCTTACCAGTTCAATGCTGATGATGATAATCGTAATTAATATTACAATGACCAGCCGATTTTTTGTATATTTAATGAAATTAAAGTTCTGATTCAACGAATAATGAAATATAATGCAACATAATGCAATACAAGGCCAAAATCAAACCAATTTTGCAGAACACACACGACACGGCAGTTATTGCATATTTTAAACAGATGAAATTGCATTATTACAGAGAAAATAATATTGCATTCGTGATAAAGCCAAATTTGCTCTTCTATTTAAATTATTATTGATTATTATATATTTAATTGGAGGGAAATTGAACACACACACACACACACACACACACACACACACACACACACACACACACACACACACACACACACACACACACACACACACACACACACACACACACACACACACACACACACACACACACACGAAACATCAAGGAGGCTAATTTATATAATTGAAAAGTAATCTGACAGAAAATAGTGAGTTTCATTAAAGCAGTTACTTCAAGGCCCATTACTGCACGAGGGTCATTACGTCTTTAATGACTCTCGTGGATGGGGGAGGCCTAACAAGCAGAACAGACCCCTCCTCCCCCACCCCCTCAACCCCTACCCCCTTTTCAAGGATGAGTCGTTTGTCCTCCATGATCCTTTTCGCATGTCAGAACTACCTTCCTGCAGGAGATATAAACAGAGATGTGTATTTTCTCTCAGTGTATATACTCTGAGAGTTTGCTTTAATCCATATTAAAAGGATTTAGGCATGCTTAACTGGTGGTCAACAGGTTAGATGCAGCCTTAATGACGCTCGTGTAGTCGATAGGCTTTAAACCCCCCATTAACCAAACAACCAGTTACTTCATGTCAGTGTTGGACGATGCTAAAGATAAAACCCGCATGATTTTAATGAGCTGCAGTTACAATGTGAAATGTTGCCAAGATGCTGCGTAGGAAAGCAACAGGTTGCACAAATGCAACGAGAATAGCAACAGACATTTCCAATGCAACAGACAACGGCAACAAGCTGCACAAATGCGACAAAGAATGGCAACAAGTTTCGCAGCATTATAGTAGATAATAGAAAATTGTACACATGCAATGTCAAAAAAATGGCACAACTGCGAGACCTAATGACAACAGTGGTAAAAGAGGCTTCACATACAATAGAATTTAGTAACAGAAGATATGAGTTTGGTAACCTGTGTTCCCTAGATTGGAAACAGATTCAAAATTCTGAGTGAGAAGATTTGGTATTGGATCTTCCACAGAATACGCAAACAAGTTCAGGAATCTCGACACCATACTCTTCGTCATATTCTAAACTCCACTTATAAAAGAAATATTGCCAAGAGCTTCAACGCAGACCTAACAACATCACAGTACCCTCATCATGGAACCAAGATCCTGATTGACCCTCAACATGGAGTCAGAATCATCATAGAGCCCCATCATTGAGACAAATGAAGCTTAGAGCTCCAGCGTAAAGCCATTAGCATTGCATAGTGACATCACGGAGTCAACAGCATTCAAGAGCGCCAGCATATTTCCACAATACCAGAGAGCCCCAGCATATAGTCCACAACATCAGAGAGCGCAAGCATATAGTCCACAACATCAGAGAGCGCAAGCATATAGTACACAACATCAGGCAGAGCCAGCATGGAGCACATAGAGCCAACAACCTCATAAAAACCTTAGTCTTCGCAACATATGCACTGAAGAATACTTGCCTATAAGAATTGTTAATTACAAGTATGAATTACCTATTTTCCTTTACCTATTCTTAATAACTATTCATAGCTACAGGAGCATGGCTGCTCGCTTGGTGTCCCCACTTTAGTAAATAATTCATAATAATTCTTTATGAATAAGAGTTTTCTGACGGTACACACACATACAGGGATGGAGGATAGAGCCTCTGACTTTTAACAGCAAGAAACATGCTTCATAACTGGACTAAGTGAGCAGTATTGGCTAGTGGGATCTATCTTAAAGCTTCTACCGTTCCTTGAACTGAAGGACGAACGAGGGATTAGGTCTTCATTTCATTATATAAAACCGAAATGGCATTAACAATAGTTATGATGTGAGAGCAAAAAAGGCTTTCAATGACGAGGTGATAAGCTCGTCCAAAAAAGGCTTTCGATGGGCAATAAGGATGTCAAACAATCAGTTTTTTGTACAAGAGGATATAACTCACACGGAGATAAAGATGCGAAAGAAAGTTTGCATACTTTTAATTATAACCCGAAGATTCTCCTTTGCAGATCCGCTGATAATGAGCTAAGTTGAAGATCGAAATAAACAGGTGTCAGGAGTCACTAAGTACATGGAAACAACGTTTCTCATAGATAAGAATTAAGATAAAAGTACCCACACAGAGAGCTGAAATTTATCGATATAGTGTACAGTAACATCCACATACACACACTGTACATTAGTATATTTACACAGTGTACACAGGTATATACATAAGCTATTATTCTAAGTTTTATAATGGAATGAACAGTATATGTATATAGATTCTTAAACATTAGAAAGCTGTTTGTATTTCGTACAGGGAAAGGTAACCACATGACAAAAAGACAAGAATTATGAATTCGACACTTATAATGCTCAATGTGTATACGTGAAAATTCTATACTCATAATCCTCGGAGAGTCCCAACTGTAACAGAGTAGAATTAGAGTAATAAAACAGCCATTCCGACAACAACATGCAGTGAAAATAGATACAAATGCAGTGTAGCGAGATCCTTTATTGACAACGTTTCGCCAGCGCAGTGGGCGTTTTTACATGACACTGCGTGGGCGAAACATTGCCAATAAATGATCTCATTGCACTGCAGTTTTTTCCTCTGTTACCGTCGTGTCGGTATTTTATAACATTTCCATCCAACAACAAGCAGGGTAAACATCACATACATCACAGGAAAAATGATAAACATATAGAGATGTGATTTAGTATTTATTCAAGAGAAGCTTCCGTTAATTATGACAGACTCAAGGTTTTACTAAACTTAACTTTCATAGCATAAATATTTTATATTATGATTACAAAAGAATATATTAATGAGTCATTGGACCACATTCTCCATCTTCATGCTTTAAATTTTGCACATTCTAGCTCAGTCTAGCTATGTTATGAATCCCGTTTAATATAAACTAATTCAAAAGTGATTCACTAAACAAAAGTACTGGGTAGTGAGTGGGGGGGGGGGAGAGTGTTGAAGGGAGAGTGAGAGACTGTTGGAGAGTTGGTGATTAAATGATAGAGAGCTGTTTTTTTGGGGGGAGGGGGAAGAGGTAGGGGAAGTGGTGAAAGTTGGGGAAAGGTTGTGGATAATATGTTGACGGTTGTTGATGGAGTATATAATTGGAAGTAGATGCTGATATAAGGGCAGGAATGAGCAAGTCTTCGGTGTTTTGGTTAACTCGAAGACAAGAGCAAATATTAGATTAACGTTCTTTTTCCTTTCAGAATAACATACTAAAATATATACTTATTTTCACCAGCTGATCAGGACACTGTATACAAGTTGGTATTTTTACAACTTATATCTTATATAAACTAAAAAAAAATATATGCAGCTGTTACTCAGTATATGTGAGTTACCGATCAAATATACATGTATTTATAAATTATGTAAAAGTCAATGTTACGTGCGGTATTGGCTGCTTGTGACAGCACTGTCACTGTTAAATCGTTCCGCTATTTTATATATGTGTATGTATGGAGTGACATGCTGACACCCCCACTCCATCACCATGAAACGTTTAATCAGTTAGTTCTTCCGTATTAATGTTCACTATGAACTTTTTGGACAGTGATGACAGTTCAGGGGTTGTCTGTACTGGACACATTTTAAGGATGTGCATTGATGATGAATCACTGTTGATCCCAAGAATTAAAGGTAACTCTGTTCCATGGATTAAACCTGATTGCCTAATATTCTTTATATATAAATATGTATATGTATATGCGTATATATATATGTATATGTATATATATATATATATATATATATATATATATATATATATATATATATATATATGTATATATATATGTATATATATATGTATATATATATGTATATATATATGTATATATATATGTATATATATATGTATATATATATGTATATATATATGTATATATATATGTATATATATATGTATATATATATATGTATATATATATATATATATATATATATATGTATATATATATTATATATATATAGCACACACACACGCTCCCCATCTCATTGTTCCTCTTTCCATTTATCCCACAACTGCCCCAACCCTCATTTTCCAATTAATCTATTATCCAATCAAGATTTCAACTCGACATAAAGGCGTTTGTTTAAAGTGTTACGTTTGATTGTGAGTTATTACCCTTTTACGAAATTAATGAAGCTTTATTATCTTATTACCTTTTTATTACTTTGTTATTTTTTGCCCACTTTTCTGAGTGCTGCTTCTAGTCTGGCAGTGTCTCCCATGAGACAGCCAGATTAGAAGCAGATCTTATATATAACGTTTAATGTTATCGCTTAATGCAGTTCATGAACCCTCGGTGATGTCTGTTTAGCCTTCTTTGCGACTGTTCGCATATATTGAATATATGATCTGGGATAATCTAACGGGCTCTGAAACCAGACCTGCTTTCCCCAACAACTACAAACAGTCGCACTGGGATGGCCCGGTAGTGGAGAAAATAACCTCAACAATGCTTCAGTGTGTGTCAGGGAAGGATAGAGCCCGCCTCCTGGCAGTGAGAGCTCCTCATGCAGGGGACTTTCTGTTGGCTGTTCCCAACTCCAGCCTAGGCACACGGCTCGACCCACAGACCATCCGCATCGGTGTTGCCCTTCGACTTGCCGCCCCTATTCTCGCCGAACACAGGTGTATTTGTGGCAGTGAAGCAGCAGACCGATTCGGGTACCATGGTCTTGTGTGCCGTAAATCCGAGGGAAAGATTGCAAGACATGAAGAGGTTAATAACATTATCAAGAGGAGCCTCACAACAGCCGGATGCCCAGCAGTAAGGGAGCCACCCCAACTATGCAGATCTGATGGCAGCCAGAAGCGTCCAGATGGTATCACCCTTCAAGCCTGGACAGATGGGAAGCAGGTGGTGTGGGACTATACATGTGCATCTACCTTGGCTGATACCTATCTCCAATACACCAGGGAGGAAGGAGGGGCAGCTGCCAGCTTCAGGGAGTCCCAAAAGTCTAGAAAATATGGAGAACTTGTCCATCATCATTTGTTTGTTCCCATAGGCTCAGAGGCCCTTGGCTCATGGAGAAAGAGTGCATCTAAGTTCCTTAAGGAGCTAGGCAAAAGACTCATCAGGGTAACTAGGGATCCCAGGGCAGCTAGTTTTCTGTTCCAGCGACTCGCCGCAGCTGTTCAGAGGGGTAATGCCTGTTGTATCTTGGGCACGCACCCCAGTTCTGAAGAGCTGGATGAGATTTTTGCATTATAATCAGTGACAAACATGTAACAATATGTACTAGACATGTATCTCTCACATCTCAAGTACTGTATGTATATATATATATATATATATATATATATATATATATATATATATATATATATATATATGCAAACAATCGCAGACAGGCGATCTTAACTATGCAAGGCAAGCGAGAGGAAGGAGGGGGTTGAAAATTCTTAGCTCAAGTATTTTCATCTTTCTCAGTGCATCAGGAGCTATGCAATGTTGCAAGGTAGCAACTGAAGCAGGGGAAGTTTTCTCAGAGTAGCGCATTGCGGTGACACACTCGCCTAGTTGTGGTTGTAGAGGTCGATTCACAGTTCCTGGCCCCGCCCCTTCACTGGCCGCCACTCAGTCACTCTACCTGCTCCGTGAGCTTTATCATACCTCTCCTTAAAGCCATGTATAGATCCTGCCTCCACTACATTTCCCAGGCTATTACACTTCCTGACAACTCTATGACTGAAGAAATACTTTCTGACATCCCTGTGGTTCATCTGAGTCTTCAACTTCCAATTGTGGCCCTTTGTTGCTGTGTCCCATCTCTGGAACATCCTGTTTCTGTCCACCTTGTCTATTCCTCTCAGTATATATGTCGTTATATCCCCCTTATATATCCTGTTTGTGTGTGTGTGTGTGTGTGTGTGAGAGAGAGAGAGAGAGAGAGAGAGAGAGAGAGAGAGAGAGAGAGAGATGGTGCATCGATATATGCAGTAGGACCCCATATCCTCAGGAGACACATTCCACATCCTACTGCGGATAGTAGCGAATCCTCTATAAAGTAAGTTTTCGTTTAAATACATAGCTATGATGCTGAGTTTTGGAGGGGTGTAGGATGGATAAATTAACCACATGGCTCATTTTGATGATTATGATATCGTTAGCTTTAGTATTACTTCTTGGTTTACAAAAGTTCCAGTTTATGATTTATTAAGTTTCCTATCTGAAGAACTTATTATGATTTACCATTGTCAGTACCTACTGTCATTGAGCCTATTAAACTCTGTATTGTGTGTAATGGCGAATTTTACACTCCAAGGTTTGGTATGGCAAGGGGAAATCCTCTCTCACTTGTCCTTAGTAATAATTTAGAGTTAAGTGGTATAAATATGTTGATGTTTTGTCTATTGACTAAGATATAGATATAAACCTTTTCCTTGTTTATATCTATATTCTTAAGTATTCCTTTGCTGTTGAGTTTGAAAAAAAATTCTCATTGCCTTTTCTAGGTGTTTTAATTATTATGGGAAACCATGAGTTTAAAATTAAAATTTACATAAAACAAAAAATAACTGTTTTTATGTGCACTGTTATTCATAATAGTTAAATTTTCTGTATTCTCATCAATACCTTTGAGAGCTTTGAGTATTTGCAGCCCAGAGTTCATAGATGAAGAAATCTTGAAGATTTTTGAAATAACTAATTATCTAAAGTGCTCAAAACACTTAACTGATAAAACTTTTAAAATTGTTAGAATTACTTATAACAATTCGAAAAAAGGACAGCCAATGTTATTCTACTAAAAACATGTTGGTAAATCTAGATACGATAAAAAAAAATCTCTTGATAAAAAAATTCCCCCCAAAATGCTGTTGGCTGTGTCTACAAGATTTCTTGTAAAAAATGTGGTAATGTTTATTACGGTCAAACTGGGAAAAATATTGAACCCAGTTTACAACAACATAAATATAGCATTAGAAATGGACAAGTCTAATGCTCTGTTTATTCATGTGAGAGATTTTAATCATCCATTTGATTTTCAAAAGGCGGAGAAAGTTATTTCAAACAGGTCCATGGTTGAGAGAAATATAATAGAATCAAGTTACATGAAAAATAATTTTTATATTAATACGAATTTTGCTTTACGATTATACAATTTGGATTCATTTATAATTTGGGAAGAATTTAAGATACATTGGCTAAATTAAAATTTTAAAGCTTGGGTAGAATATAAGCTTCTGTTTGACACGTCTTACACCATCATAGAAAGGTCAGGTGTTGTGAGTTGACCGCGAGGTGTAATCTCGTCCTTATATGCCTTTCTGTTGATCCTTTAGTTTTACAGTTCCTTGAAATGTGAGAAATCACGAGGGTGCTTGGAATTTCGCTATTTTTTTCAGTGATTGTTCTGCGCGCGCGCGCGCGCACACACACACAAATTATATATATATATATATATATATATATATATATATATATATATATATATATATATATATATATATATATATACACACAACCAGATAAAATTGGCCAGTTAGCAAGAACTCATTTAAAACTAAACCCTTTCTAAAATTTTCTCTTATACGTTTAAATATTTTGTTTTTCATTTATGTTAATGTAAAAATCAATAATTTTTTACCAAAAGAACCTTACCTAACCTTATTATAACAAGCGCAATTTAATTTAGCCTAATCCAACTAAATATATTTTAGATAAGTTTACACTAATGTTATAACAGACAAACAATGAAATATATTTTTTTCGTTAGGATAGAATGATTTTTGTGAAATTATTGCATACACATTTTCGCATGCCTTATTCGGCAAACAGAGCGTTGCTGTTTAAGCCAAAATCGCAAGTTTTAACTATATGGAACGACATATATATATATATATATATATATATATATATATATATATATATATATATATATATAAACTGATCTCTGGCTGAAGGAGACTCGAACCTACGAACCTTAGGACAAGGTACGCGTGCCTTGTCCTAAGGTTCGTAGGTTCGAGTCTCCTTCAGCCAGAGATCAGTGTTTGTGTATATTTCGCCTGCTCTCGCGAATTCCTTACATATATATATATATATATATATATATATATATATATATATATATATATATATATATATATATATATATATATATATATACACACGCCTAGATCAAGAAATCCAGAGACACCTGGAGAAAGTTTCAACTGCAGTCATGTTAACTAAATTTCTGCAGTTGCAATGATATCCGGAACGTCTGCTTCTGCTCTCATTTCAAGCCTGTCTTTTATTCGAGATTCAATTTATCTTTGTTTACATTGCTTTGCAATTATACATGGCGTGAGAATACCAACAGGTTGACGTTGATAAAGATGGCAATTGGAGACGCTGCTTCTAAATCAAGTTTGCAATTGCTGTTCTTTCGTCTTAATGGTTGATATTAATTCGATGAGGGTTCCAGCTTGGCAAACAGATGTCCCACTCGCTAAATCTTTCCCACACTCTCTTCTCCTTTTCCACTCGTGTTCCACACGCTTCACCCTCTCCTTCCCTGTTCCCTTTCCTTTCCACTCCCTTCTCACTCCTTCGACTCTTCTCCTCTCCTTCCCACTCACACACTTCTCTTTCCCATTCTTTTGTCCTTCCCGCTCTTTTGCTTTTTCCACTCTCTTCTCCTTCCCACTCTCTTCTCCTTCCCACCCTTCTTCCTATTCACTTCTACCCACTCCTTCCCCACTCTCTTCTCCTTCCCACTCTCTTCTCCCCTCTCCTCCCCATTCTCCTCCCCATCACGGGATATCCGCGGGGTCCTATAAATTGCGACGAGGCCAGCTGAAGCTTTAATCTGACTAAGAGGTGAAAGAACATTTGTTACGTGGGGATAAAGTGGATTTATAGTGCCATATATCTCTGGAGAAGCTGATACTACCAGCCCCTTTTGCTGTTTATCTGGTGGGGGAGAGAGCGAGAGAGAGAGAGAGAGAGAGAGAGAGAGAGAGAGAGAGAAAGAGAAGGAGCGCTCTCTTAGATTGTAAATGAAGTTAGGAACCTTATCCTAACCTTGTAAAACAGTGTGTGTGTGTGTGTGTGTGTGAGAGAGAGAGAGAGAGTAGGAACCAAGCCCTAAAAGGCCTAAAACCTATTTTAAAATATACTGTTTTCATATTTCCAATATTTTATCTGTTTTCAGCAAGTTTAAAATTAGAACTTTTTTTTTAATTATCCCACGAAAGGGGGATACCTGTAGTGATTGTGTGATTTTTTTCTTCCTCTAGTTAAAGTCGCCGTGAATTAATGTTCAAGAAAGGACTGGAAATTTAATTAAAATCGTTTGAGCAGCAGCAAGTCCTCTCTACCATCCTGCCATAATGCTCTTCAGTTGGAACGTTTAACAGTATCAACTCTGCGTGACACGTTTACCCACCCGCCACGAACTGTGACGCTGCTGGTACATGTCACAAACATTGGATATTGTAAAAGTTTTGTGTTGAAGACTACGGTTTCAGGACGGTCCTCCGCTGGGCTTGCTGCTTTCACGACCTCAGTTCAATTCCCTGTTCCATTTTCCTGGGCCTATTTAACTGGAATCTTCCGGAGGTCACCGCCACCGCAGCCTGGTCCTAGACCAGGCCTCCTGTTTGCTGGCCTGATCGATCAAGCTGCTACTGCCCGCTGCCCGTAGTCCATCCTGTGTACCACAACCCATTTCTTAAACACTTACTAAGTTTTCTCTCAGTGTACTCATCGCTCTCCTGCTTTTCACTGGAGATATCCTACATCGTCTGCCAAGGTTTTTGCGTTCATAAATAGTAGCTTAGGTGTGCAGGTATGCGACGAATCCCTCCAGAATCTTCCAGGTGTAGATTATGATGTATCTTTCTCGTCTACGATCTAAGGAGTACAGTAAACCATACCCCCGGCCGGGATTGAACCCGCGGTCATAGAGTCTCAAAACTCCAGCCCGTCGCGTTAGCCACTAGACCAGCTAGCCACAATAAGATTCATCCAACTAGGTATATTTCTACACCATAGGAAAGTTAGCACAGGCACCTCTGTGACCACAAATGCAAGTTTTTACAGACGAATCTCCAGCTAGCGTGGCCGTGACGAACTCTAGCTCAAGTCCCTTCACTGCCGTCAACATGACTCAAGAAATCGTAATGAGACTCTATGACCGCGGGTTCAATCCCGGCCGGGGGTATGGTTTATTTGCAATCGTGTCATTACGATTTCTTGAGTCGAGTTAAGGAGTACAGTTCAAAGGACTTAAAGAGCTACCAGTAATTTAGATGCGTGGCTTAGTTTCTACGAGCAGTGAAAGTTCTCTGTACATTTACAGGCTCAGCAATTTCGCCTGCCTTGAAGGAGGGCTGTTAGAACACAATACTCAGCTCAAAGAGAACGAGTGACCTGAAGAGTCATCATTGCCTTGACATCCCTTCATATGAAAATTCTAGTTATCGAGCCTATCTCTTTTTTTTCAGTTGCGGAAATAACGTTATTGTGTTCCTTGAACGTGAAATCTTCTGAATGCATCATTTGCAGGTCTCTCACATTTCACTTACGTTCTATTGAGTGGTGTGAGTTTGTCTTGCCCTCAATGAACATTGCATTTTGTCAGTAGCCCACTGGAAAACTTGGTTTAAATCAGCTTGGAGACTCGCTGTGGATGCCACTTTAAGATATTCTAGTATTATCTGTAAAGGATGATACATTGCAACGAGTGATGTTCCTCTCTGTCAGAAATGGGAATCAGAAAGAGAAGTGGAGCGAGTACCCTGACTTGGGGGACAACACTTCGTTAACTATTACTCTTTGGGTTCTGTTTATGAGGAATTTAAAAATTAATCTGTACATCTTCCCAGTTATTCCTTCTATATGTATTTTGTGTGTAATTACCCTCCCTTGCAGTCAGTATATACTACATCTACATTTTCTGTCTTCAAGAGCATTCATGAACATACCATAATGGTCCAGCATTTGCGAAAGGCAGGAGCAATCAGAACTGAAACCATGTAGATCTAGGTCGTGCATCTGCTGCAACTCCATGTGATTGGTAATCTTAAAACTCTTTCAAAGGTCTTGATGTGGGATCTTAGGGCTACTGACCTGTAGCTTTTTTGCCATTGCTTTAATACCAAATTTGTGGAGTAGAGATATATGAGAGGTTTTTAATGACTGCTGCATGACTCCAGTATATAGGATTCTTCTCCAAAGAATATTTTAGGCGCGTGATAAGAGTTTATTGCAAGATGAACGTTGCTATTTAAGCCAAGATCGCAAGTTCTGCCTAATCGGCACGACATATATATATATATGTTGCAGTTTAAAAACTAGTGTAAAGCACCCTTCTGGCAAGACAGTGATGGAGTGAATGATGGTGAAAGTTTTTCTTTTTCGGGCCACCCTGCCTTGGTGGGAATCGGCTAGTGTGTTAATAAAAAAATAATAAATTATATATATATATATATATATATATATATATATATATATATAATATATATATATATATATATATATATATATATATATATATATATATATATATATATATATATATATATATATATATAATATATATATATATATATATAATATATATATATATATATATATATATATATATATATATATATATATATATATATATATATATATATATATATATATATATATATATATATATATATATATATATATATATATATATATATATATATATAATATATATATATATATATATATATATATATATATAGTGTTTGTGTGTCGTGCCGAATAGGTAAAACTGGTCAATTAGCAAGAACTCATTTAAAATTAAGTCCTTTCTAAAATTTTCTCTTATACGTTTAAAAATATATTTTTTCATTAATATTAATGTAAAAATTTATAATTTTGCATCAAAAGAATCTTAGAAAACTTACCTAACCTTATTATAACAAGCGCAATTTATTTTAGCCTAATCCAACTAAATATATTTTAGATACGTTTACAATAATTTAATACTAAACAAACACAGTGAAATACATTTTTTTTCGTCAGGTTCAGAATGGTTTTTGTGAAATTATTGCATATACTAATTTTCGTTTGTCTTATATGGCAAGATGAGCGCTGCTATTTAAGCGAAGATCGCAAGTTTTACATACTCAGCACGACATATATATATATATATATATATATATATATATATATATATATATATATATATATATATATATATATATATATTTAATGGTCCCACCTCTAGAACTTTACTCGGAACCCTTATCCTCAGAGAAGACAATAAACGTACCTCACATAAAACTTGCGATCTTGGCTTAAATAGCAACACTCTTGTTGCCTAATAAGGCAAGCAAAAATATGTGTATGCAATAATTTCGCAAAAATCATTCTGAACCTAATGAAAAAAAATATATTTCTTCTTGTTTGTTTAGTATTAAATTATTGTAAACTTATCTAAAATATATTTAGCTAAATTAAATTGAGCTTCTTATAAGGTTAGGTAAGTTTTCTAAGGTTCTTTTGGTATAAAATTATTAAATTTACATTAACATAAATGAGAAAATATATATCTTTAAATGTAAAAGAGAAATTTATAGAAAAGACTTATTTTTCAATGAGTTCTTTCTAACTGACCAATTTTACTTATTCGGCACGACATATATAAAGAAACCGGATATCCTTTAAGGACGATATTCGAAACAGTCTTGGTCCTGCTTTATATATTAAAAATTCGTTTCCCACGCGGAACCTCAAATACTAATCGGAAAGAATAATGTAAAAGTGTGGCAGACGTGAACAAGACGAGTGACTGTGGAGATATAGGAGGTAGAAATGAAGATAGGGATAGAGGATGGTGATAGAGGGGGCAAGTAGGCAGACGAGGAGACTAGAAGGTGTGGAGGAAAAAGGAAAAATAAGACAGAAAAGTATGAAATGGGTTTAGAATGGTGTTTAATTGGGTGGGGGGAGAGGGAAGAGGAGGACAGAGTGAAGAAAGAAGAGAGAAAGATATCGAACCAGGGAAAGTTAATAGGAAAGGTTGGGTCAGGGCACTGAAAGAATGAACGTAGGTGGGGAAAAGAGAGGAAAAGGAAACAGGGAAAATGAGAAAAAAAAAGAGAGGGACTTTCCAGTATTGAAAAGGAAAAGCAATGAAGCTGAAAATAGAAAAATACTTAGAAAGAATTATATGAATACAGAAGCAAAAGAATGTTGAATGTGGCCCAGTCTTAGTGACTGCCAGGGTGAGACAAGATGCTCGAAACTTGAAGCATCGACAGGCATGAGAGAAAAGTAGAACTCTTTATTTGGACAACGTTTAGCTCTCGGTGGACCTTTTAAGCAATGACTTAGAACGAAAGTTTAAAAAAAAAAGGTTTGCATGTACACACACACACACACACACACACACACACACACACACACACACACACACACACACACACACACACACACACACACACACAAATATATATATATATATATATATATATATATATATATATATATATATATATATAAGTGAAGTACACATTATGACATGCACACGTCTCCGTGTATACATATCAGCAACTGTTTCAGCTTTTGGTATCAGCCGTTGCTAGTATGTGGACGCGACCATAGCTAGACCCGGCTAGTAGACTTAACCATACCACGGGTGGGGATAGAACCCGCGATCAGAGTCTCATAGTAGACTTAACCACCTTTATCCACAATCGCCTACAGACTACGCAGCGAGTGTTCCATAACCCGGCATCCTACACACCTAACATACACCCCTTGCGCTATGTTTTGTCATCTAGTGGACATGTGACATGTCTTGTCATCAGTCATCTCAGATGCGTCTGAGATTAAAGTCATGTCACTGTAAATCATGGTTTCCAATCTCAGCTCTGGAAAAAATGAGAGGCGCTCAGGTTTGATCCATGGAAGGGATCGTCTGAATAAGATCCCTTTACCGGCGTCCAGGTACCTTCCATGAAGGATGTGATGTATTGTAATATATTTCAAATAAATCAAAGTTACAACTTAAGGCACGCTACATACAATTATAAAACAAAGTTATAACTAAAGGCTCTACATACAATAACAAAGACTTGCAGAACAATCGAGTACTGGACAACGTTTCACAATGTTTTCACAATGGTTTCTCCCCAGTGTCTCGTTCGCTCAATGATGGCTCGAAACATCGTCTTCAGTTTCCTCTCGTTAGCGTGGGATATTTTTGAAGAGATCTATACGGATAAAATATGTTGTCCCAGTAATATCTTACTCTGCAGAGTTTGTCTCTTCTTTAAGAGTAAAATTATCTCAAGCAGTCGGCTTTTGAAGTATGATTTCCGCCTTCAAAACATTTTAAAACATACCATAACACTGATCTCATAAGCTAGAAAAATACACCTGAGCTAATAATTGCTAAGTTTTTAACCATAACAAAATAACAGGTAAATGACTAAGCACTGTTACTGCCCCTCATACAGTGCAAAAAGCAGCTCGGGGCGTAACAAACGCCGTCTCATGATAACAAATTTCTGTAAAGTAAAGTTCACGCCATGACAGTGCATAACAAGTCAAAACAAGGATTGTATCTGTGTATATAAACTGAGACGTGTATATATCTCTGTGTATATACACCAAGATATGTTTTACTGAAGCGTACATTTGTAAAATATTAGGTGTTTGGATACTTTCACTACTCAGTAAATGTTTAGGATACTGTTACCTTCCTCAGATTTCCACCTCGTATTATTCATTCTTGAAAACATAGGGATAGATGACTGGTCCTCACCACTCGGCTGATTGTCGTCACAATCGCGCCACTTCTCCGTAAAGCCAACATGGATGTCACATTCCTCATCACCAAAACTATCGAAGAGACTGCCAAAAATCTCTGGTTAGCGCACTTGCCTGCTAGTTTTAGAATTGGTATGCTATAGGCTCGAACCTCACTAGTTCTTTTAATTGTTTATAGTCTTATTACGACATCGCAAGCTAGATTGCCAGAAACCCTAGAGTTAGAACTGCTTGCACAGCAAGAGTGTACAACCTACCATGTGGTGGATGCGATCAATTCTGTGTCGAGAAAACCAGCCGAGACCTTCAAACATACTCTCAGGAACATAAACAGGCCTTTTGTATGACGCAGTGCCATAATCACGCGTTTTGGACTGGGACAATACAGGAGGTTACATCATCAGAAAGAGAAGACCGAGTGCAGAATTTTAGAAGCAGACACGATCCACCTCACCAGCACCATCCAATAGAACAATGGAATGTACACATATTAAACAAAATCTAAATCTTTCTTATCACCGCTGAGACTTTTTGCTTTATACATTCACTTAAGTCCCTTTGTCCCTGTTTCTCTCATGTTAAACTATCCTGCTTCATTCTTTCTGAATGCACAAACTACCTCATAAACCCCTCCTTCGCCCTATAAATTATGTTTTTGGTAACTCATCTAGTCTTCTAATTTTATTGCTTCGAGTTCTCTGTTTAATATTCACCTCAGACATCATTATCGAACTTGACTTCTCATGTCATGTCTTTATAAACCACGTTATTGCTTTTGAGCACCGATATCTTATATGTTAGAGATCCTGTCTCCTCTAGACCTTCGTTCATCTAAAGACTTATGTCCCACATTATTACCTGTCTTATTAGTTTAAATAGGCTAATTTGGTATGATTTAAGGACATGATATTTAATAAGGATATCCACATGGAGTAAATCTGAGTGGAGTCCAAGGTAAGACATGACAAGCAGAAAGATCAGGAGGTGATCAAAAGAGAGTAATGACCTGTCAGATGGGAGGGACATTACAGTTCGCTGTGTTGGCACTGGAAATTGGTTGTCTTTTGTCAGTGGGTGTGTTGGGAATACTTAGGGTTCCGCGAAACTCGTACAAGAGAACTGGTTGTTAAATACAGAATTGAAACCAAGAAGTTCGAGAACTGATAAGCAACTGAACCAAAGAAACTTCAGTTTGGCTAAGAATGTGGATGTAAGAGGACAATATGTTCTCGCACAAAGAATGATAAGCTCATAGATATAACGTTTTTTTTCTGGTGTTGCTCAGCCACCTCATTGTCAGACGCATCAAGCCTTTTTTTTTGTAGTTAAACATGCGTTCATTTCAGAGGTTTTGAAAACCTATAAAATGACCCTAATTTTAACCTAATCCGATATAACTCAAGACAAAATAAAGAAAATAGCATTTATAAAAATGACGTTGGAAATCATGAAAGAATATTAACGTAGTAAACTGAAAATAAGTTTCAGATAAAGATAATTATGGTGAGAACACTGACACCAGAGTAACATGGAATGAAGATGGAGACGGGGTGTGAAGATGTCAGTCATGAGTATGAGTGGGGAAGGGGGGGGGGGGCTGAGTGTGACTTAATGTGTGGAAAAAAAAGAAGAGAATGGAGAAAACCCAAAGGAACTGAAAATGAGGAAATGACATTTACTGTTGTCTATTGCGGAAAGAACATGATAATTAGCATGAGGTATTGGGGTAGGGAGTTAGGGATATGGATAACTGAGAATGAAGGCAGTAGCAGGCGAGATTAGTTGAGGTGTGTGTAGAGGTTAGTGGGGAGTGAAGTGGAAAGATGGGGCTTGACTAATTTAGAATTTTATCTTCTCTTTCACTGCTGCCTTGGGTGAGCTTCTGACGTCACTTGTGTTTCCTTGGACTCAATTACATAATCAGTACTTTAAATTATGGTATTACCTCTGCCATGCTGGGCTTTAATCTCTCTTTTTTATCCATTTTTTGAGTATTCTTTCTCATAATGTACGTAGGTACAGATTTTATTTACGTTCACTGTCTTGTTTTTTCAGTATAAATAAATATGACTTTCAATAAAACATTTCCTCGCACTCTTCCTAACAAAAACTTTTAAGCAAATTTTTTCCGTATGCCTTCTTGCCCTCCTTCTGTAGCCTTTTCCTATACATCTATTCTGCTTCACTCCTTTTGTTAATGTTTTTCCCTTTTCTAATACCTTTTACTTTCCACCACAGCCTGACTGTCTACCACTCGCCTGGTCTCGTCTGTTCTCGATTATGTTTCAAGGCTGGAGCTACTACCAGCCAAAAAAAAAAAAAAAATATGGAAGTAAATAACTATGTAAAGAGTAATATATCCCCGAAATACTAGTGGTGTCACTATTTCTATATAAAATAGGTTGAATAACAGACGCTCCTACCCACGCACAAAATCTTTTGTACACTTTGTGGTAAAATCGGAGTAGTGATGGATTAGCAACTGCAAGTCACACTGGTTTAGTCCCCGATATTTCGTACAAGATTTTCTTGCAGCACTCGCTCATAGAAGTTTTATACTTAAATTCGCTACATTCCTCTTGCCGCAGTCGTCACCGTATTGTAATTTACCTTTTGAACAACGTTTCTGACGGTCACAGACCTAGCCTGGGGGCGTTGACCCCTCTTCAGGAATACCCTCTCCAAGCATGTTGCTCAGTTACTCCCTTTTGGTGTCTCTTAAGTCTGTCTTTAAATACCTACACGAACTTTGCTTTCAATTCCTCTACAATTAACCGAACCAGGATCTCCTTAGCACCTCAACCCCCTGTGTGTGTGTGTGTGTGTGTGTGTGTGTGTGTGTGTGTGTGTGTTCGCTAGAGAGAGAGAGAGAGAGAGAGAGAGAGAGAGAGAGAGAGAGAGAGAGAATGTATGTAAGAGTGTGTGAGTGCAATGGAGAGAGAGAGAGACAGACAGACAGATAAATTATCATAGTATTCATCAACGCTCAGACACTACACCTTAAAGCTCAATTACATGAACACATAAAACAGCGAATCTCAGGAAATTTGCATCGAAGTAAATTAGCCTGGCAGTTAATTGCCCGGGTGTCGAGGTGCAAAACCACCACCATGTGAGGAGGGGCAGCAGGAGGAGGTGGAGGAAGAGGAGGAGGAGGAGGAAGGAAGGAAGAGACGGATGGAGAGTGGAGGAAGGAAGAGTGGAGAAGGAGAATGAAGGAGATGGAAGATAAGAAGATAATGTAGATGACGCAAGAGAGGTAGATGAATGAGAGAGAAGAGAGGAAGAGAATGATGAAATAGGTGGAGAGAGGAGAGGCTCATCCAGCATTAAACAACTGCTTTCAAACCTGCTACCTACTGTAGCTATGGGAAATATAAATGTATGTATATATATTTATTTATTCATACATATATATACGTGCATAAAGGTAGAAGAGGAAGGGAGGGAGAGGGAGGGAGAGAGAGGGAGGGAGGGAGAGAGAGAGAGGGAGGGAGAGAGAGGGAGGGAGAGAGAGGGAGGGAGGGAGAGAGAGGGAGGGAGGGAGAGAGAGGGAGGGAGGGAGAGAGAGGGAGGGAGAGAGAGGGAGGGAGAGAGAGGGAGGGAGAGAGAGGGAGGGAGAGAGAGGGAGGGAGAGAGAGGGAGGGAGAGAGAGGGAGGGAGAGAGAGGGAGGGAGAGAGAGGGAGGGAGAGAGAGGGAGGGAGAGAGAGGGAGGGAGAGAGAGGGAGGGAGAGAGAGGGAGGGAGAGAGAGAGAGAGGGAGGGAGAGAGGGAGGGAGGGAGAGAGAGGGAGAGAGAGGGAGAGAGAGGGAGAGAGAGGGAGAGAGAGAGGGTGGGAAGGGAAGAAAGACAACTGGGAGAGTAGAGGTGAAAGACTCATGCATGGGAGGGAGTGTATAGTAAGTTTAGCGTCACGTTGCTCCTGCCTCGCCTCCTCTGCTGCTCAGGAAGAATACTTCTGTATATGGCAGCACTCTTATTAATTGTTTTATATTCAGAGGGAGAGGAACCCGCATGTAGACGAGGAGTGGCAACACAAGTACCTTGCTTATGTAGCTTGACGGTTCTCACCCCATCCCTATCACTCAAGCAAACACAAACACACCACACACACACACACGCCCATACACAACACAAACACAACACACACCACACACGCGCGCGCGCACACACACACACACACACACACTAACACACACACACACACACAAAAGGATGAACACTAAACATTATTATCTATAAGAAAACCCTTCGCGTGGACTTCGATAAGTTAAGTTAGCGTCCTGCAGTGTAGGGAGATTTTCTTGGTATTATTACCACAGGACACAAGAACACCAAACAGTGCGGCTTGTTGCCATTGAGGTTCCCATAAATTGTTTTCCGTACGGTGAAACACAATAAATCCAGTACTTTTTAATTATCTAATTACTGCCAGGAAAAACGGGAAAGAAAGTGTAGAGATACTCCCGTATTTTTTGCCTGGATCGGGAATCTAATCTGGGTTCCCTTCCTGGAGGTTACCTGGAGGTTATTCCCGGGATCAACGCCCCCGCGGCCCGGTCCATGAGTTGTGAACTTTTTTTTGCTACTGTACTACGAGTCAGCAGAGACTATAGCTTTTTTCACCCGTCATCCACTCACCTTCCACTCCTCATCCACCTACTTTTCACTCCCATCCATCCACCCTCCACTCAACCTCCACACTTGCTCTCTCATCCGTACCACCAACCAACGACCCTTGTCACCAGTACGCTGCTACCTAACACATTCATCACAAGAACAAAAAAGGGAAGTTGTCAGGATTAATGCTTCTCTTGTGATGTGTTTCCCAGGGTCACCCTGGGAGGGAAGCCCTCCCAGTGTCGCCCACCCAAGACCTCCCAGTGTCTCCCACCCAAGACCTCCCAGTATCTCCCACCAAAGACCACTCTCGAAGGGCGGCCTGTGAGACTTGCTTCTGCTTCCGAAATGTAAGGAAATTTAGTCATACAGTTACATAGAATATCATACATAGCAGCATTGTAGGCAACAATATAGGCAAACCAAACAATGCAGACAAATCATTACTTCTGTTCACCAGTCTTAGTATTTAGTAAAACAATAGAAGTAAAATGCACATATCTTTACTGAATAATTATATATTGTTCCAATATATCTGTATTCTGCATGATAAATAGTAATCACACTATATAAATAATTGAGGTACTGCATGTTGGCAAGTTTATCACTCGTATCCTAATTATAGGATAATCATCCCACTATGGATAATTATTCTAACTACAACGCAGAGATAATCATATAAAAGATACATCACGCAAAGATTTTAGTGCCTTCACGCAATCATCAAGGTGTGGAAGTCACTGCCACAAGACCTCAAGTCAACACCGTGTATGTTTGTGTGTGTAGATGCTGTCTAGTTTAGTTATAGACGAAGGCCGCTTATCCGAGCCAATAAAGCTGGGCAAGTACTACATCTACTCGCTACTGAGTGTTCAGATATGGATACACATAAGGGCTAGGAACTAGACTCCACAAGGGTTAACAGGAGTACAGCTGTGTATATATTTACAGTGTCCCATAGCAGACGAAACTTTGTTTACATTTTCTGATTCACCTTTTGTCGGCTTTCATCATCTGTTACCTAGTATGATAAAGAAAAGGATGAACACCATGGTAAAGGGAAATGAAATAGGGGACTAATAGGTGAAGAGACAGCAAATAGAAGATTTAGGGCAGGGGAGACAAGAATGGTTATAGACAGGGTGACGAGTGACAGGCTGGAAAAATTGCACTAATGGAAAAACTTGACGGTGCCAAAAATAGTGATGGGGAAATGGCTTTACCAAGCGAGTAATGTGAGTGGAGAATTGACCTTGCTTGGACAATGGTGAAGAACGCAAAGGAATAGGAAAGGCGACACCATCCTGCCAGTGGGTAAGAGAGAGAGAATAGATAATTTAATGCTGAAATTAAATATAGAGCAAGGGGGTGAGGGTAATCGGTGTCACGATGGGTAATGCTATATCCACAGTGGTCGTGTCAACAACACTGGACGCTGACAGACGTCTTCCAGAGGAAACTGGACATGTTTTAGCAGGAGATGGCTTATCATTCAGTGTGAGGGTTGTACTCGACTACTACTAGTAATGCTGCTGCATTTTTTTTTCTCTCTCCTCCTCCTACATTTTTGTTTATACATCAGTAAATGGAAGAGACAAGGGTGAGGACTTAAAAAAATGCACTTACTAGTTAGCTGGTTAATTGTGAACCAGAGTAATTATCCCAGTTAGGCGAGATAAATGTGTTGACCTCTCATGCACTCGCTTAGCAAGCATGTCTCAATATTTCATTGCTTGGGGAAGTGTTTTGTGGAGCTGTCTGTCTGTCCGTCCGTCTGTCCTATGCTAAATTTTGATTCTGCCAAGAGTGAATGAACGCTTACTCGGCGTTTTATCCCCCCACCTTAAGCATAGGGACACTCGGAACTCTTATTTCAGTAAGTAATTAACAGAATAGCTTCGTAAATAGTCAGAAGATAGATTAATATTGTAGGAAACTATAGTAACGATACCAGTGATTAAAAACTTCCAGCGCCATGGAAACGCAAGCACGCATGCACACGGTCACACACGCACACGAACACACACACACGAACATACATACACACGAACATACATACACACGACCATATACACACACGAGCACACACACACACACAAACACACACAAACACACACACACACACACACACACACACACACACACAGTCTGGAGTTCCCAAGGTAGTAATTGCTTTGATGTATAACCCACCACAGAACAGCAGGAGGCCAAGGGAGGAGTATGATGAGAGTAATAGAGCGATGGTTGACACACTGGCTGAAGTGACCAGAAGAGCTCATGCGAGCAGGGCAAAGCTGCTGGTCATGGGTGACTTCAACCACAAGGAAATCGATTGGGAGAACTTGCATCTACATGGGGGCCAAGAAACGTGGAGGGTTAAGATGATGAAGGTCGTACTGGAAAACCTCACTACCAGAGAGAGAGGAGTGGATGAACCAGCGAGACTGGACCTAGTATTCACCTTGAGTAGTGCATATATTGACATCACATATGAAAGACCCCTTGGGGGCCAGTAACCATGTGGTTTTAAGCTTCAAATACATAGTAGAGTTACAAGTGGAGGGGGACGCAGGAAGGCCAGGACGAATGAAGCCAAACTACAAGAAAGGGGACTACGCAAACATGAAGAACTTCCTCAATGGGGTTCAGTGTGACAGAAATGGCAGGGAAGTCAGTAGACGAGATGATGGAATATGTGACAACAATATGCAAGGAAGCTGAGGAGAGGTTTGTACCCAAGGGCAACAGGAATAATGAAAAAGCCAGAATTAGCCCATTCACCCAAAGGTGCAGGGAGGCCAAAACCAAGTGTGCTAGGGAATGGAAGAAGTAGAGAAGGCAAAGGACCCAGGAGAATAAGGAGACCAGTCGTAGAGCCAGAAATGAATATGCACAGGTAAGACGGGAGGCCCAAAGGCAATATGAGAATGACACAGCAGCGAAAGCCAAATATGAACCAAAATTGTTGCACAGCCACTTCAGGAGGAATACAACAGTCAAGGACCAGGTAATCAGGCTGAGGAAGGAAGGAGGGAAAAGTCACAAAAAACGACTGCGAAGTATGTGAGGAGCTCAACAGAAGATTCAAAGAAGTGCTCACAGAGGAGACAGAAGAGCCTCCAGAAAGACAGAGTGGAGGGGTAAGCCATCAAGTGTTGGACACAATACATACAACCGAGTAAGAAGTGAAGAGGCTGTTAAGCGAGCTAGACACCTCAAAGGTGATAAGGCCGGATAACATCTCTCCATGGGTCCTGAGAGAGGGAGCATAGGTGCTTTGTGTACCACTAACAACTATCTTCAACACATAGAAACAGGACGACTACCGGAAGCATGGAAGACAGCAAATGTAGTCCCAATTTTTAAAAAAGGAGACAGACATGAAGCACTGAACTACAGACCAGTGTCACTGACATGTATAGTATGCAATTCATGGAGAAGATTATCAGGAGAAGAGTGGTAGAGCACCTAGAAAGGAATGAGCTTATCAACCACAGCCAGCATGGTTTCAGGGACGGGAAATCCTGAGTCACCAACCTACTGGAGTTCTATGACAGGGTGACGGCAGTTAGACATGAGAGAGAGGGGAGGGTAGATTGCATTTTCTTGGACTGTAATAAGGCGTTTGACACAGTTCCACACAAGAGATTAGGGCAAAAGTTGGAGGACCAGGCAGGGATAACAGGGAAGGCACTACAATGAATCAGGGAATACCTGTCAGGAAGACAACAGCGAGCCATGGTACGTGGCGAGGTGTCAGAGTGGGCGCCGGTAACGAATGAGGTGCCACAGGGATCAGTCCTAGGACCGGTGCTGCTTCTGGTATTTGTGAACGACATGACGGAAGGAATAGACTCCGAAGTGTCCCTTTTTGCAGATGACGTGAATTTGATGAGAAGAATTCAGTCGGACGAAGACCAGGCAGACCTACAGAGGGACCTGGACAGACTGCAGGCCTGGTCCAAAAACTGGCTTCTGGAGTACAACCCCACCAAGTGCAAAGTCATGAAGATTGGGGAAGGGCAAAGAAGACCACAGACGGAGTACAGGGGGCCAGAGTCTACAAACCTCACTCAGGAAAAGGATCTTGGTGTGAATATAACACCGAGAACATCTCCTGAGGTGCACATCAACCAAATAACTGCTGCAGCATACGGGCGCCTGGCAAACCTAAGTACAGCATTCCGACATCTAAATAAGGAGTCATTCAGGGCTCTAAATACTGTGTACGTTAGGCCCATATTGGAATATGCAGCACCAGTTTGGAACCCTCACCTAGCCAAGCATGTAAGGAAACTAGAGAAAGTGCAATGGTTTGCAACGAGACTGGTCCCAGAGCTAAGGGGTATGTCCTACGAGGAGAGGTTAAGGGAAATCGACCTGACGACACTGGAAGACAGGACAGTTAGGGGATATATGATAACGACATATAAAATACTGAGAGGTATAGACAAGGTGGACAGAGACAGGATGTTCCAGAGATGGGACACAACAACGAGGGGTTACAGTTGGAAGCTGAAGACTCAGATGAATCACAGGGATGTTAGGAAGTATTTCTTCAGTCAGAGTTTTCAGGAAGTGGAATAGCCTGGGTAGTTATGTAGTGGAGGCAAGATCCGTACATAGCTTTAAGAAGAGGTATGATAAAGCTCACGGAGCGGGAAGAGTGACTGGGTAGCGGTCAGGTGAAGAGGCGGGGTCAGGAGCTGAGTCTCGACCCCTGCAACCACAATTAGGTGAGTACGCACACACACACACACACACACACACACACACGGGGCCAGGAGCTGAGTCTCGACCCCTGCAACCACAATTAGGTGAGTACACACACACACACACACACACACACACACACACACACACACACACACACACACACACACACACACACACACACGAACACACGAGAGGCAGCTTCGTCAACAACATGCTCGTCCTCCAGCCTAATACAATTATAATCTTCAAGTTCCTATATTTATTATCATTATTTACGTTCCCTTAATGATATTTTATGGCAGGTTCTCCGTTTTAAAGCAATTACCCTGGCGGAATATCTCGCATTTTATGAGATGAATATCAGCTGCTCTTTACGAGTGGCAGAAAAAAACAAGAGAAATATTAACACGGAGGAGTCGACCTTCCACGGGCGTACGAAGACAAATGGCTGAGGCTTTTTTGGCGTAAATAAGGCGTAAAACTCTTAGTACTTGACAATAATGAGCCTTCAGGTGCACGCGTGAGTTCACACACACACACACACACACACACACACACACACACACACACACACACACACACACACACACACACAAAACAATCACATTTCCTTATTTCCTAGTCTGATTTTATTTACAAATGAAAAAATAATCAAAGACATGAGGTTCACTGTTATGAAGAGTGACTAAAAACACTCAAAAAATTTTATACTGGCTCATGTATATGCATCTCTTTTTGACCAGTGTGTAATGTCTCTGATATAAAAGTTTTTATAAGTGTTGTATATTGCTCTGTTGGGAGGTGAAGTGGAACCTTTCCCCTCCCATCCAGTAAGACATTCTCTTCACATCTGTTCCTAAGTGATGTAATTCATAAAACGTTGTGGGTGTTTAAACCCCTGGCAAGCCTGTACTAAAACTGGCAAGCCTGTACTAAAACTGGCAGACCTGTACTAAAACTGGCAAGCCTCTACTAAAACTGGCAAGCCTCTACTAAAACTGGCAGACCTGTACTAAAACTGGCAGGCCTGTACTAAAACTGGCAGGCCTGTACTAAAACTGGCAGGCCTGTACTAAAACTGGCAGGCCTGTACTAAAACTGGCAAGCCTGTACTAAAACTGGCAAGCCTCTACTAAAACTGGCAAGCCTATACTAAAACTGGCAAGCCTGTACTAAAACTGGCAAGCCTGATGTAATATTCACACAATCATTTCCTTAAGATTTTGTGAGTTGCTGAGTAATCATTTCTGCAACCTCAATGACAGCTTTTTATTTTCGAGCGACTGTCAAGAAATGCCATCCCATTTTATCAGTTTATTATCAGGAAATTATCGCTATTGATGAATATGACACATGTGCAACACTTGGGTATATTTCTTGCCGAAACGCTTCGCCTGCACACCAGACTTTTTCACTCGAATATAGGCGACTACAACACTGGAGACAGTATTGTAGTTGTGGAAAATACTGTATATATTTTCCAGAAATACAGTAGTTATATGTAAATAGATGACCATACTGTATTTAATAAAAATTGTTATAAAAAATGGGAAATTCTGCGCCTGGGCAGAAGAGACTCGCCATGTTTGAACTGGTCAACACAAACGTTAGTGAATAATGGGAAGAATTTTCGTGCTCTAGAGGTAAAATTGGGCTGACACCTCTCAAATAGGAGCCGAAATTGTTGGATGTGCATTCCTGCATAACTTGAGATATCAGACGACTGGACAAGACAGCTCCAGGAACCTCAGATAAGCTATCTAGATTTGTTATAATTCTGGCCGGCATTATTTTCATAAACTTGGTTAGAGTGAGGTTTTCTGAGTACGATACACCTTGATCTCCAGTCAAATTGATGAGTGATATTAAGATATCTTCTCCTTCTGTTATATAAATGTGTATAAGTATCATTAATTTTAATATACAGTCCACAAACTTATATATTTACCAGAATTCCTGGTGATATATATTTCATTTGTAATTAATAGGTCTAGAGCAACTTGTGGATATGACAGTTGTAGGTATCGAAGGGGGACATTTTTGCGACCTAGGTGTCCCAAATTCCTACTTGTCTATGTAACTTTGATAAATAATAATTATCTTTATCATTTACTGTTATGTACATAATGAGTTACATTCAGATAAATGCAATTTTCCACAGTAGTATTCAGTGATATATTCACCTGCATTTGACTGATGAAGTCTCTTGTGCACACAAAACGTTCCGGTAATATATCCAGTGTTGCACTTGTGACTTATTTATCAGCGATATGAAAAGTGACAGCACTGATATTGATCTGTGGTTGATGGCCCTTGCTCCCTTCTTACTTCTGGGAACTGAGAATGCATCTGTCGTCTTCCATAAAAAACTAACTCATTTACTCTGTGCTAGGGTAAGTTAGTAGAGATGAGTTAGAGGTGATAATTGATCAGCACATCCGCTAACCATTTGTGGACTCGTATTGTTAGGAAAACATATTCAAATTGCATTATTGAATTCATGGTGTCCGACCCCATTACCATTTTGAAGCCCAAGAATTTACAGCATTACAATCTTCCAAGACGGACCGAAACGTAGTCCTCCTGAAATGTTTCAGCCAATACAATGTGACTTATTTTTATGCTACTTCTAGTCTTATTATCACATCAAACAGCTCTTTTAGCTAGCCATGACACTTAGCTATCCTGGACAGCTCCATCCGATCGATTTAGAGGGGTACTGTGTCCATGAGTGGATGATTAGTCCTTCTGGAGCTTATTCTTTATAATGCCGTTTTTAATTATGTGTCTGCTTCGTTCCGAAAGTTAGTCAGGCATAGAACTTTCTCCATTCCCTATTGTTCTCTCTCTCTCTCTCTCTCTCTCTCTCTCTCTCTCTCTCTCTCTCTCTCTCTCTCTCTCTCTCTCTCTCTCTCTCTCTCTCTCTCTCTCTCTCCTACATGACTGGATCAACATTACTTCAACCACCTCCCCATAAAATGTCCTCATGACTGCTCTCTTATCTTCATGACTGCCTCGTTAACAAAGCAATTATACGCACCTGACAGAGGCCCCGTCTTTGTTCTACTCGCCTAACTACTTGTTTTATGAAGACAACCCCGTGCTTGTTCTAGTTCGTAACAACTTCTCTCATGATAACGTTTTCATTCTAGACTGCAACGTCAGCTTCAAGAAAACATCCCCGTGTTTGTTTTTGGTTTCTGTAATCTGTTTTATGACAACACTGTATTTAGTTTAGGTTTCTAGCGACCTCCTTTATGATAATCGCTTCTGTGTCCTAAGTTTTAAGAAAGTGTTGAATGATGAGAAACAAGTGTTATTTTCTGAGTCTCTAATTACCTTTTCTAAGTTTGTAGCAACTTTCCATGGCAGCCAAACATGACAACCACCACACTGTTGAGACAGCAGTACTGGGTCAAGATAGCCAGCACAGGGACGAGCAAACAGCAACAGTTCGTGTCAGGACGAAACACATATTACATCTCCTACGTTCTTATGGCAATGAAACTCATGACCACCTGCCACAATAGGTCACCAGTCATACACCAAACACTTCATGACCACCTGCCACAATAGGTCACCAGTCATACACCAAACACTTCATGACCACCTGCCACAATAGGTCACCAGTCATTCACCAAACACTTCATGACCACCTGCCACAATAGGTCACCAGTCATACACCAAACACTTCATGACCACCTGCCACAATGGGTCACCAGTCATACACCACTTCATGACCACCTGCCACACCAGGTCACCTAGCACACACCACACACCTCATGACCACCTGCTACACCCGTAAACAATGATAATTACTCCGTCACACCTGGCTAGCTTCATACCTCTATCATACCAGTCACATGAGAGCTAATTAAAATGATTTACTTTAATTACTGCTTATCACATCACAGCAACAATGCCAGGACCCGGACGCAGACGTCGACTCTCAGAGTGACAAAAACAACACTCGGAATTTATGGCGATATTCTGGAATGATATTGATAAGAACAGGAAGTATTTTTTTGTGAAGGCATTTTAACGTAGAATTGCACCGGTAGAGGGAACGCTGTGTGACTCATACGGGCTTAGCGCTTTCCTTGAATATAATAATGATGTCCTGGTAGTAAGATATAATGACACCTCTAATATAGCGGGACTGAGGCCCGCTTGACCTTTTTTCTTCTTCTTTTGCAAATCAACCTCATTTTTCTTTCTTCCTTTTGTCGGTGGTCATGCAGTGAAGACTCCACTCAGGCATCCGTAATGAGAGGAGTCCTTCAGGCATCCTTGATGAAAGGAGTCCTTTAGGTATCCTTGATGGGAGAAGGACTTCTCTAGGCATCCTTGCTTAGAAGAATTCTGGGACTCATTAGGGAAAAGAAGTCTTTCTAGTATCTTACAAGGAAGCTTGTAGATTTTTCTTCCGAAGCTGCTAGTTTACTGTGCACCGACTAGCACAGTAGCGGCTAGTTTATTGTCCTCCTCACATCATCCTGTGGATGGTAGCGGATAGTTTATTTACCACCCCACATCATCCTGTGGATGGTAGCAGTTAGTTTATTGTACACACTATCAACCCCGTCGACTGTAGCGCAAGAACACACACTCGTCTAAAACATCTAAGAATGAGGCTCTGAAGTATTAACATGAGGTATGTACATCAATGTATTTTAACGTATATAATGTATATGAAGCATATAATGTTAAAAAAAGTGACTATAAAACTGTCGGTATAATTTACAGTTTGATTATCGTCTATGTGTTTGCCACACTGCGAGATGTACTTGTAAATGCCTGAGCCTCGCTACTACATCACTCAATATGTTTACATTAAAAGTTGCTCCGTAACTTTGCTTTTCTACGTTTAAGTTTACCAAAGTGAGCTATAGATCTACACGAGCTTTTCTATCTGCCTTCCAATTGCATTCAAATTCAATTTTGCATTCTCTCCATTTTTTCCAATACTTTCTATGGTTAATTTATCAGTTTTATCTTACAAGTGTCTTTAAGTATGAATCCACGAGAACTGTGTATTTTTTTTATTTTCTCTGATTTTTTTTTTAATATACATGTACCATGCTTCTCCAGTGAATATGTAACATTCATTATGGGAGTGTAGAACATTCAGCGATGACGTGAAATTAGTAATGATCATGAGTCAAGGACACTCAAGATAGAGAATACCACAGATAGAAAAATATAACCACATGGTGAGCAAACCGGGAAAGAAAAATTGTATATTTCGACTTTTTCAACACATCTGTTGAATAGGACCTGAGTTGTCGGTCGAAATATGAAGTCAAACTTTCTTTTAATCCTTGTCTTCACTTGGGTTCTATCCTTCTAAGGGCTCACGAACACATCACAGATGTTTACTTTTTAACGTCAACTGTTTAATTCACTAGAAGACACTAAATATAACGAAGCCACTTCTAGCATTCGCAAAAGGACGTTCCGACTCGTCCCATCTTGACTACATCTCTGCGAAATTCATGAATATTCCACAGACGAAATTTTTGCAAGCATGACTTTTTACATAAGGGACACTAAAACTCCGTTCAAACCAACCTGAGTATCGACTTATCACTCAAGAAGATCCTCAGAAATGCTTAATGAATTCGGTTTACAAATTATGGAGCGGAGCGCGATAGCTTTATAAAGGAGACCCCTGCTGGTTCAGTGGCGGTCACCAGGTGCTTAAGTGGCAGGAAAATGTCTGACGATGGGAGTTGGGGGAACAAACAGAAGAAGTGGAAAGGGAGACAAGGGAAGAAGGGGGAAGAGAGAATGGAGGAGGTGGGGAAATGAGAAAGAAATGTTTGTTTCTAGTATGGTAAGGCTTGAGTACCAAAAAAGAATCCGCGATTGATACTTGTCGAGCTTGCCATAGAATTATAATCGTGGATGGCGCTGTGGATTCACTTGCACACAAGTGGGTATTACTAACTGTGGGCACACAAGTGGATATTACTAACTGTAGGTTCACACGTGGGTATTGCTAATTATGGGTAGTACTGTGGGCTTATACACACAATCTGTGAGCAACTGGATTGTGAAGGCTCACTCAGCCCTGTAACAACTTCAGTAAGTATTACCAAGGCTGGCTCCTCCTCAGGAAAATTAATGAATAGAAAAAGAATAATAACAGTCAAATATAAACACTTTATTATTTAGAAATGAAAATATACAACAATTAAATATGAATTTTTATCCTACCTGGAGTCTACCTGGAGGGAATTCCGGGGATCAACGTCCCCGCGGCCCGGTCCACGACCAGACCTCCCGGTGGATCAGGGCCTGATCAACGAGGCTGTTACTGCTGGCCGCACGTAATCCAACGTACGAACCACAGCCCGGCTGATCCGGCACCGTCTTTAGGTATCTGTCCAGCTCCCTCTTGAAGACAACAAGGGGTCTTCCTGTAATGCCCCTTATTGCTGGTGGGAGGCTGTTGAACAGTCTTGGGCCCCGGACACTTATTGTGTTTTCTCTTAGTGTACCAGTGACGCCCCTACTTTTCACTGGGGGTATGTTGCATCGCCTGCCAAGTCTTTTGTTTTCGTATGGAGTGATTTCTGTGTGCATATTAGGGACCAGTCCCTCCAGAATCTTCCAGGTGTAGATTATGATATATCTCTCTCGCCTGCGCTCTAGTGAGTACAAGTCAAGTGCTTCCAGGTGCTCCCAGTAGTTAAGGTGTTTGATGGAACTTATACGTGCAGTAAAGGTTCTCTGTACATTCTCTGGCTCTGCAATTTCACCTGCCTTGAATGGGGATGTTAATGTACAGCAGTATTCCAGCCTAGAAAGAATAAGTGATTTAAAAAGGATCATCATTGGCTTAGCATCTCTTGTCTTGAATGTTCTCATTATCCATCCTATCAATGAAATATAAAAATAATATCTGAATTCAACGCTAATATGTACAGTTAGACTGGGGTGTCTGATGTTGTTGACACCGCGTGTTGTAGAAATTGTAGCCGTTGCTGATGATGGGGGGGGGGGTCACAGATGTTGAGTGACAACCCAACGACTAGTTCTTCACAGTCTCTAGCCTTGAATAGTCCGTCAAGATGATAGGAGCGCAGGTCTTTCACCACTGCAAAGATGAGAGGTAGTTGCTTGGGGTTGACTACACTTAGGTATGCAGATAAAATGGTGACGTCTCAGAACTTGTGTACAGTTCGTCTCCTTCAACACTGTTTCTTTGGTTGCCAGATGACCCGAGCTGACATTCCAAGCTAGAGAGAAATAAAGGTTACCCACTGCCTAAGAAATCACTCTCCATGATAAGTAAAGTATTTAAAAAACATGGTGATTATCTAAAAGCACATGGAAATCCAGGCAGAGTGAACTACATCTTAAAATTGGTTAAAAGTGAAGCTTTTAACCAATATATCCACTAGAATAGGAGCAGAGGCTTTTACTTAGTTGTGCTGGGAGCTGCGAGTCAAGTGATTACCATTTGGTCGGAACCCCACACGTCACCTTTCAGGGTGGAAAAAAAGGATGGGGGATAGCTGGAGCTAGACACTGACCCTACCTTAACAAGCAGACTGGCAATCAAACTATCGTCACCATATACTCGCTTGCTACTCCTGTCTGTTGAACTTTTCCCTCACATGGATAGTCATTTAGGACTGGGTAACAGCTTTCTACACCGTCTCCATCAGCGATTCGCGATCACTCTTTAGCGGAGGACCGCCCATTCACTCACACCGACTTCAGAGTATTGACCTCAACCACTTGCAGGGTTGACCTCGTAATCTTGTAATCACTGTGTAAATAGATCATGGGGCCACTGTTGAGCTTGATGTATTTCAGTCGCTGTGCGATCCGAGAAAGATATCGCCCATATTCCACAATACCAGTCTGCTGTGCCTCAAGGCAATGCGATGGGAATAGTGCAGAGTTGATAATGCAGTCGAATATCAGCATCAAAGAGTTGCAGGGAATCAGACAAGGAATTCACAAGCCATAATATGGATACTAATATCCAGATTTTTTCAATGAAAATAGTGAATTAGGACATACACAGCCCAAACCTAACTGAAACCTTTCAAAGAGACCGATACCCTAAAATGCAAAGCACATTAAGCTTGCAGCTTCTCAGAAGTTGCATTATCAAGTTATTAGCACGGAAGAGTTAAAAAAAAAAAACAGTCTCGGACAAGCTCTTAGTCTCCCCTTCAGGGATACCTGACAACTGCAATAGTTCAGCAGTACACACGTTAACAGTTATACCCATTATGCTCTGCTTTACTTGTATTGTTAGATAACATTTCTCCTTCACATTGTTCACTACTTTAGATGAAAATTAATTCCCTTAAACGACTGTTATTTTGAATATTTGTTCATGCATTGAGAATGATTGTTTATAGATAGTTTTAGCAATGTGATACATTACTTTTCCAAACTTCATCACTCTTATGATGAAATTTTAATAGGAACACATCCTTATGAATAATTTGGGAACTTGAGTTCCCTGAAATGTCTGCATAAAGGTGCTGACACTCGGTTTGTTAATATATGGATATATGTCGTCCCGAATAGGCAAAACTTGCGATTTTGGCTTCATTAGCAACGCTCTTCTTGCCGAATAAGGCAAGCGAAAATTTGTTCATGCAATAATATGTTTCATTGTGTTTGTTTATCATCAAATTAATGTAAACTTATCTAAAATGTATTTAGCCGGATTAGGCTAAATTAATGTGCGCTTGTTATAATAAGGTTAGGTAAGTTTCCTAAGGTTCTTTTGGTACAAAATTATTAACTTTTACATTAATATCAATGAAAAAACCATTTCTCTAAAAGTATAAGAGAAAATATTAGAAATGACTTAATTTTAAATGAGTTCTTCCTAACTGACTAATTTTACCTATTCGGCACGACATTATTAACATAGCCGTTTCCCACCAGGGCAGGGATGACCCGAAACAAAAAACTTTCACCACCATTCACTCTATCACTGTTTGGCCAGAGGGGTGCTTACACTACAGTTATAAAACTGCAACATTAACACCCCTCCTTCAGAGTGCAGACACTGTACTTCCCATCTCCAGGACTCAAGTCCGGCCTGCCGGTTTCCCTAAATCCCTTCATAAATATTACCCTGCTTACACTCCAACAGCACGTCTTGTTCTACATATCATTTCTCTTCATTCGCTCCTATCGAACACCCTCACCCTCACGCATGGTTGCTGGAAGTCCAAGCCCCTCGCACACAAAACCTCCTTTACCCCCTCCCTCTAACCTTTCCTAGGCCGACCTCTACCCCACCTTCCCTCCACTACAGATGTATACACTCTCAAAGTCATTTTATTTTGTTTCACCCTCTTTACATGTCGGAACCACCTCAATCCCTCCTCAGCCATCTGGTTAATAGTTTTGGTAATCCCACACCTCCTCTTAATTCTCTGCATTATATTCACACCACACATTGCTCTCAGACATGACATCTCCACTGCCTCGAACTTTCTCCTTGTTGCAACATCCACCACCCATGCTTCGCACCCATA